>NC_065578.1:48654698-48872198 GCF_024542745.1 Macaca thibetana thibetana
TAATTCTACAGCCTTAGGCTCTGCTACTTCTCTTTCTCTTCACAGGCTATATTCTTGACACAGTAAAGTATTTGCACTTCTTTGAATATACTTATTTTTGGTTGTTTTGAGACAGGGTCTCTGTCACCCAGGCTAGGATGCAGTAGCCTAATCAGGGCTTACTACAGCCTCAACCTCCTGGGCTCAAGTGATCCTCCTTCCTCAGCCCCTGAAGTAGCTGGGACTATGGCCAAGTGCCACCATGCCTGGCTAATGTTTTTCTATTTTTTGTAGAGACAAGGTTTCACCATGCTGCCCAGGCTGGTCTCAAACTCAAACTCCTGAGCTCAAGCAATCCACCTGCCTCGGCCTCCGTAAGTGCTGGGATTACAGGCGTGAGACACCATGCCCGGCCACATATACCATTTCCTTGTTCACCTCAGACACTTCTCAAATGGAGCTCCCTCTGCTTGAAATGCCCTTCCTCTTAGTCTTTGCCTGTGTAATTGCCATCTTTCAGGCATAGGTCTTATGTCACCTGTCCCAGGCTCCCTTCTCTGATTCCCAAGTCCACACAATCTAGCAAAACACCCAGTACTTATTTCTGCATGTTGTACTGTATTATCATTGATTTTTTTCTTTTCCCTAGCTCACCCATGTGAATTCCTTGAGTACGAGAAGGAAATTTTCTTTGTTTCTGTATCAGCAGACCCTAGTATGGGCCTGGTGTAGAGTAAGTGCACAGTATATAATTTTGAATAAACAAATTAAATTAACAATAGTTACATTAGGTACCAACAGACACCATCTCAAACTCTGGAAGAGGTTAGAATATGTCTAAAGATATAGAAGTAAACATACTTTAAAGTGCATTAAATTATAATGTAGATGCAGAAAAGTACATGTATCATAAGCATAAGCTTATTTTCATAATCTGAACACATCTGTGAAACCAGCACTCAGATCTAAAGCCAGAATATAACCAGTACCCTACATATTATCTACTTATGCTTCCTTCCCATTGCTAGCCATGGCAAGGATAACCACTGCCCTCACCTCTAATGCCTGCTTTAGTTTTGCATGCTTTTACACAACATGCAAATATAATCATACAGTTGATACTCTTTTATGTTGGCTCTTTACACTCAATATTATGTTTGTGAAATTTATCTATATCATTACACATAGGTGTAGATCACTAATTCTCATGGCTGCATAGCATCCCAATGTGTAAATATAACATAATTTATCCATTGTATTGTTGATGGACATTGAGGTACTTTTCAGCATGGACATATAATAAATAGTGCTGCTATGGGCATGTGTTTTGGTAAACATTAATACACATTTCTGTTGAGTATATACTAGGAGTGTAATTCCTGGGTCAGAGGGTGTACATATATTCAGCGTTAGAAGACACTGCCAAATAGTTTTCTGAGGTAATTGCACCAATGCAGAACTTCTTTTAATTCATGAGATATGTAGTTCATAAAAAAAACTCCATGTAAATATAAAGTACTATTATTAACTCAATGCCTCATTTGCAGAAGATCATCTTGTTCCATAGCAATTAAAAATAACATCTTTGATTAGATGAAATCAAATATCTACTGGGAACTGTATTTATAATCTAGATGTGTCACACTCTTTTCTCTAATCAAAATTAGGTTTAGACATGTTTTCAAATGTGCCAGTGGAAAGACAAATGCTGGAGTCCTGTTTTTTTAAAAGCATATTAAGTCATATATGTTTGGTATCCAGTCAAGACTTTCTTTAACAATGTCCTGGTTTATCAAGTGATTGAGAAAGACACCGGCAAATCCAGCATTTTGTACATCTCCATTGTACATTTTGCAGTAATCATCTATTTTTTAAAAAAATATGATCCACTAATTCCTAGAATTTATTTCATCATAAACATTCTGTGGAGAAATGATTCACTTCTTTGCATTAATTATTTTAAACTTTAAATCTGCTATTAGACTTATAATAGTACAGAAAAAAATGCCAGAAAAAGAGAAAATACATAGTATAAATAATAAGATAAAAACGACTGGTAATACTGTGGCAGGCCAGGTCTCACTAATACAGGCCTCCATAACAACTGTTTCAGTACTGACTGAGGGGTAAAGTTAAATATTAAGAGCTAAAAAAAGCTAGTGCCCTTATACAAAGTCTGGGATGTAACAAAAGCCCACCAAGAGTTTTGCTTAGGCCTTTCCTGGGCCTTAAAGCATAACAAAATAACAAAGGAATTCTTAATATGACCCATTTAGGATTAAACAAGTTTACTGAGGGTCTGAAGGAACTCCCTAACCCTCCGTGATTTAGCAGGAGACAATACAAGGGTAACCACCCCAGCACCTGGACCTATTTGGATTAAGTAAATTTACTGAGGCTCCAGAGGAAGGTCTTCAGGACTCAGACCTTAATTATAGATTAAAAAAAGTTAATTACTAATGTCTTTAGATGAATCCACACTTACACGTAGACATATAGCTTAGAAGGTATATAAGCTCTGGAAAACTTTGTAATTTTGAGTTGGTCTGGTGATAATTTCCAGGCCTTCTCTCTGTAACTGGTTGCAGAAATAAAAACTCTCTTCCTCCCCGTCTGTTCCTCTGCATCTCATTATTGGGCCACAAGAAATAACAGCCCAACCCTCAGTTTGGTCCAGGGACAATAGTACTGCATATAAAACTTTTAAACTACAATACATATTCCTTCATATTTTCCTATGTATTCTTTCATATATGTATATATTTTTATAAAATAGAATCATACTATACCTCTATTTTACATGGTTTTACTTTTTATATTACATAAATCTCTCCATATCAACTTACATCAAATTTTAAAGCTCAAACAAAATGGCATATTAACAAGTTGTTACATTGTGAAATATGAATTTGTTTTTTCTCCTTGTTTATTGACATACAGCTACTAAAATCCTTGTAATTTCAAAAGTTGTAAGTGTCTTTTGTATGTTAATGATTGATGGCTTGGAGCACTTGGCCAGCTTCAAAATTGGGACTGGTCATTGAACATACCAAGAGCCATGATTAAAGGGCTGGGACTTGTGTCTTTATAGCAGCATAATTTATAATCCTTTGGGTATATACCCAGTAATGGGATGGCTGGGTCATATGGTACATCTAGTTCTAGATCCTTGAGGAATCGCTATACTGTTTTCCATAATGGTTGAACTAGTTTACAATCCCACCAACAGTGTAAAAGTGTTCCTATTTCTCCACATCCTCTCCAGCACCTGTTGTTTCCTGACTTTTTAATGATCGCCATTCTAACTGGTGTGAGATGGTATCTCATTGTGGTTTTGATTTGCATTTCTCTGATGGCCAGTGATGATGAGCATTTTTTCATGTGTCTGTTTGCTGTATGAATGTCTTCTTTTGAGAAATGTCTGTTCATATCCTTTGCCCACTTTTTGATGGGGTTGTTTGTTTTTTTCTTGTAAATTTGTTTGAGTTCTTTGTAGGTTCTGGATATTAGCCCTTTGTCAGATGAGTAGATTGCAAAAATTTTCTCCCATTCTGTAGGTTGCCTGTTCACTCTGATGGTAGTTTCTTTTGCTGTGCAGAAGCTCTTTAATTTAATGAGATCCCATTTGTCAATTTTGGCTTTTGCTGCTGTTGCTTTTGGTGTTTTAGACATGAAGTCTTTGCCCATGCCTATGTCCTGTATGGTACTACCTAGGTTTTCCTCTAGGATTTTTATGGTATTAGGTCTAACATTTAAGTCTCTAATCCATCTTGAATTAATTTTCATATAAGGAGTAAGGAAAGGATCCAGTTTCAGCTTTCTACTTATGGCTAGCCAATTTTCCCAGCACCATTTATTAAATAGGGAATCCTTTCCCCATTTCTTGTTTCTCTCAGGTTTGTCAAAGATCAGATACGTATGTTTATTGCAGCACTATTCACAATAGCAAAGACTTGGAATCAACCCAAATGTCCATCAGTGACAGATTGGATTAAGAAAATGTGGCACATATACACCATGGAATACTATGCAGCCATAAAAAAGGATGAGTTTGAGTCCTTTGTAGGGACATGGATGCAGCTGGAAACCACCATTCTTAGCAAACTATCACAAGAACAGAAAACCAAACACCGCATGTTCTCACTCATAGGTGGGAACTGAACAATGAGATCACTTGGACTCAGGAAGGGGAACATCACACACAGGGGCCTATCATGGGGAGGGAGGAGGGGGAGGGATTGCATTGGGAGTTATACCTGATGTAAATGATGAGTTGATGGGTGCAGCACGCCAACATGGCACAAGTATACATATGTAACAAACCTGCACGTTATGCACATGTACCCTACAACTTAAAGTATAATAATTAAAAAAAAAAAAAAAAAAAACTGTGAGAGCAAAAATAAAAAATTTTTAAAAGGAAAAAAAAAAAAAAAAAAAAAAAAGGGCTGGGACATTCAGTTGCAGTCCCCAACCTTCAGGGAGAGGAGAGGAGCGGAAGGCTAAACTGATAACCTAATGGCCAATGATTTCATCAATCATGCCTGCATAATAAAGTCTCCAAAAAACCCAAAGGGACTGAGTTCTAGGGCTGACCAAGTGGAGGTTCCTGAAGGGTGGTACACCTGGAGACCCAAGGCACTGGGTTCTAGGTCTGACCAAGTGGAGATTCCTGAAAGGTGGTACACCTGGAGACGTTATGGAAGCTCTGTCCCTTTTCTCCCACACCCTGCCCTATGCATCTCTTTTCATCTGTATACTTTCTAATATCCTTTATAACAAATTGGTAAAGGAAAGTGTTTTCCCAAGTTTTGAGAGCCATGCTAGGAAATTAACCAAACCCAAAGAAAGGGTCATCATGGGAATCCCAGTTTGTAGCCAGTCAATCAGAAGCATAGGTAAAATGACCTGGGCTTGTGACTGGCATAGGAAGTGGGGGCAGTCTTGTCAGACTGAACTCTCAATCTGTGGTATCTGACACTATCTCTGATACTGTAGTGTCATAATTAAATTGAATTAGAGGATACCCAACTGGCGTCCACTACAGAATTGATTGCTTGTTTGGTGTGTGGGGAAATACTCACATACTTGGTCACAGAAGTGTTCTGTGTTGATTGTTGAGTGAGAGAATAGGAAACACACTTTAGTTTCTCCTGTGTTTCTCACACGCAGTTATCATTTTAAGCAATAGATAAATACCCATTTTTCCACAAATATTATGAAAGCATATAATAAATACAGCACAGGTTAGATTCTATGGGTATTGGTATATGTCACTGGAAAGATAATTTTAATGACAAAGTAAGCTGGATTTGAATCTTGATTCTACCTTTTTAGTAGTTGTATTGCTTACAGCCAGTTATTTGGTATATTGAAGCCTCATTTTACTTGTCAAAAAGTGACAAAATAGACTTCACGTATTTGTCATGAGGATTGGGTTAAATATATAGAGAAATGCTTGACATGGTGCCTGGGACATGAAAGATGTTCAGTAAAGTTGCTTGAATCTGAATCCGTGGGAAGTACAAAAAATTATAAGAAATTGCCACTGTCCTTCAGAAACTTATAATCCAACATCAGAGTTAGAGTGGTCAATACAAGTCAGTAAGAGGAAGAAATACATTTTCATTGATTAAATGCCTATTGTGTGAGGATCGTGCTATACACTTTCATTTTTTTTGTTTGTTTGTTTGTTTGTTTTTTTGTTTTTTGTTTTTTGTTTTTTGAGACGGAGTCTCGCTCTGTCGCCCAGGCTGGAGTGCAGTGGCGCGATCTCGGCTCACTGCAAGCTCCGCCTCCTGGGTTTACGCCATTCTCCTGCCTCAGCCTCCTGATATGAGAGACATCTCTGCCCTGGAACGAGATGCTCCAATCCCTGTAGCATATACTTGAGAGAAACTTCCTTCTGACAGGACACTGCTGAGAAGATAGCTGGATTGGTAGAGCAAAGGTCTTTGAAGCCTTAATGGGGAGAGGTAGTAGAAACAGAAATAAGAGAATCTGTCCTTTTGAAACTTTCAACTGCTACCTATTTTGCAAAAGATACAGATATGAATTCTACTTTTAGTAAATACACTTTTGTTCTGGGACAAAAAAGGCACTCAAATGTGTCTTTTGGTCGGGCAAAAGTAAAGCAAAGAACCACTTCTGACTTGAAAATGTTTGAGAGATTAAGGCTAGATTAGAGAAATTGTTCTGCATAAAAACATGAAAGGTTATCCATGTCATAGGTACAGATATATCTCAGAAAGCTGTTTCTTTGGAGAAATGACTTGAAAGGATCTGGGGTTGCTGTCCCAGCAAACTGCTATGTGTTCTTGTGGTGGTGGTGGTGATAGTGGTTGTGGCTGTGGTGGTGGTGGTGGTGGTGGTGGTGGTGGTGGTGGTGGGGTGTGTGTGTGTGACTATATATATGGTAGCTTACAGAAAAAGTGTCTTGGGGTAGGGGCTATAGAAAACGAGGGACAAAGAGTGGCACTTCAGATATCCCAAGAACAAAATGAGGCACAAATGATGGGAAGTTATTCTGTCCTCTGCAAAAGGGATTTCCATCTCACTCTGGCATTCTCAAGTATTAGAGGTCTTGAGGGACTGCAGAGACAGCACCCTTACAATGACATTGGCACAAGCTCTTCTTTCTACCTGGAAGTCTCTCTTCTTGCTCTCAGATTAGCTGTCTCCTTCTCATCCTTCAGCTTTCTTTTTATATGATTAACCTTAGAAAAGGCCTTTCCTGAGTACTTCCTATTATTACATCTTATAGAATCTTACATTCTTTTGCTTCATAGCACATATAACAGTTTGTTATTACCTATTTATTTGAGCATTCATTTACTTAATGTATGTCTTTTCAATATGCACCATGGTACCAGAATTATGTCTGATTGTTCATCAAATCAGTGCTCAGAATTTTAATTTGCAATTAAGAATATTTATTGAATAAATGCATGCATCTAATCCAATATGGAGCATAAAAATAATTTCCTTGTTATTATGTTTATTGTCTCTCTCCTCTAACCAGTAGATAAGAGCTATAAGAGCAGAGATTTATATTTTTTTCCATGGATGTATTCCCAGCATCCAGTATAGTGTGTGATGCAATAACTATTTGTTAAGTAAATAAATGAATGAATGGCCACAGTGGTGATGATTAGGCTCCTTCAAATACTTTGTTGGTCAGAGAACATGTGCTTGTGGGAATTGGATACCAAGAGGAGAAACATGTCAGAAGTCACATAGGATCTGTAGCTGACAGTCTGAAAGCACATGTGAGACACACTCCTAAAGACTTCTGAAAATATCATATGGTGCTTTCTAGGGAGAATTCAGAGTTCTATGCAGGGCAAGAACAAAAACTCTGGGTTATCCGTGTTACTTTGAACAGATTTCTATCAAGTAACTGGGAAGATTTGGTAGCTTGGACTTACTCTTAAAGGTAGATATTATTTTCTTTTTTAAATGAAGAAAATAGAGGTTAGTTAGATTAATTAAGTTCCCCCAATTCACCACACATCTAGTAAGTAGGGAGCTGAGATGTGAACTCTATCTTGTCTATTTCCAAAGCCTATGCTTTTTCTATTATGCTCTTCTACATTTATAAGAGAAAGCTATATGGACTAAATATGTCAAAGGTGCTGGATCTATAAAACATGTTAATGATGTTTGTGAGAGTGAGATTCATTCTGACTTATACCATTAGAGAGGAGTTTCTGGTGGATGAAATTTGAGCTGAACAATAAGGATCAAGGATTGCAACAGATAAAAACAGAGAGAGGGGAAGTATAGAAGAGGTAGCAGAGGATTAGAGGAAGTACGGTGTGTTATCAGAAGATGAGCAAGGATACATATAGGGAAAATACATGAGTTTGAAAGAGAGTGGTCATCTAGAAGTCCGTAAGTATGACAGTGAGTGTTTCCTCAGAACTTGAGGACAAAAGAGAAATAAAATATTAAGATTAAATAAAAATATCTTAAATGCTAACTCACAGAAAGACATGTTGCTCACATATGATTATAATTAGGTCAACAGAACTCTCAAAAGCAATAATAGATTCCAGAAAACAATGCTACAAAATAAGAAGAGAAAATTTCTGCCAGTTTAGAATACTCACCTAAAGAATTAGAGGAACATAATATTTTTCAGACACAAAATAATCAAGAGAATTTATCATCCATATATCCTCATTGAAACTACTAATAAAGGATTTACTTTCACACAAATAAAATTCAAGCTAGAAAGAAAGATTGGGAATGCAAGAACAAAGGGAAGAGAAAAAATTGTAACATATCTTAGCAAATCTATCTTTGCCAATAAAAATAATACTTGTTCTGTATTTTTAAAAATATTTCACAGAAATTCTTAGGAAAGGAAGGGGGTGTAGTGCCGACGATAACTTATTTAGACAGACTAAGATTCCTACCTTGTTCCCACAGAGAGAATAAAGGTATTCAATAATTTTAGACTTTGTTATAAAAACAGGTGCTTAAGAATATATGTTAAAAATATTAAATAACAATTACAAGATTATAAACAGAAACTGTGACTTCCACAACAGGAGCAGAAAAAAAATTATTAATCCAACCTAATGCAGGAACAAAATACAAAAAAGTGTGGTAAACCTCTTACTCTTCTTTTCATTCTGAACAATTCAGGCCAAAAGCCATTAGGTGGAGCAGCACAAGGTAGAGTGCCACAGTGGACAGGAGCATCATGGGCCCAGAGTTGGGTATCAGAGTCTGAGAAAGATGAGGAAGTTCATGGGAGAGTGGGAGTTGAGGGCAGCCTGGGTTAGAGAAGTATCTACCCTACTTTTTTCCATTCTCTTGATCCACTAGTGAAGCTATCAATCTTAATCTTTCTCACTACTTTGTAATAAAGGATTGGCTTTCTGGTATTACACAAAAGTAATATCTATCTTCCAGGTAGGTAGTATTTTCATTTTGAATGAAGAAAATAGAATTTAGTTAGATTAATTAACTCTCCCCAAATCACCACACATCTAATAAATGGGGAGCTGAGATGTGAACTCTGTCTTGTCTATTTATGAAACAGATAATACCCCAAACTTTTCTAAGTTAAAATTATGGTTTTTCCATTTTAAAGTGACTCCCATCTCTCAATTATCTTCCCAAGGAAAACCATTATTTGTATTCTCTAGCTTATAGAGGCTATCTGGAAGAAATACCTTAAATTTTTACTTGTTTCTGCCTACTTTGGTCAAGTTATAGTGGAATGTACTTGAGTCACCACCCAGGAATATAATTATAAGCTATGATAAGCACTCAGTTCTGCAGTGGGAACAAAAGAAACCCCAAATCTATGTTTGAAAGTTGGAGGAAAGGCAACTTTAAGAATGTCTGAAAGCAATATTTTTGCTTACATTTCAAATATTAGGAAGTCTAGTGGAAATTATTAGAAAAAACCGGACCACTTACAAAATGTCACTGTAAATGGTATCTGTAAACATGTTTTTAGTCTTTCTCCAAAATGACCTGACAGGTTCTTGTTTTCAGGTTAATCTTAAGTCGTCTGAGTGCTTAAACAGTATATCTTATATTAACTTACTGTTTCCCATCCCCCATTTCTAAGAATGTTCACAATTGGATTTTATTTAATATTTAAAATAGACCAGGTACTACTTTTCCATGTTTTCAGCCATAAAAAACATACAGAAAGGCTAAGCGACTTGTCCCACATCATATCTTTTAATCTTCACAATCACTCCATGAGAACTATACTATTGATTCCATTTTACATGTGAGGAAATTGGTTTAGCTAGATGCTCTGTGCTCAAAGCCAGACAGAATCAGGATCCAAAGCCATGTCTGACTAACTTTCCTTTGACCAACCTACAAGCACCATTTATGTCAAGCTTATGAAATTAGGTCTCCTCTACATAGTTGCCTCTCAGACAAACCACTCCTTAAGTAAGAATAATCATTAAGGTTATGCTCACTTCCCTGAGAAAGAAGGTAGAAATTACTGTGGCTTCCTTGGTGATTTGTGCATTATTTTAGCATGAAAACAGAAATAAAATTCAGAGGGAAATGTTTAGCAGGAATGTACATGTCCTTGGAAGGAAATTGTTAGCCCTTGTATCTTTTTTATGGAAGGAAAAGCTGGTTACAAGGTGCTAATCCCAGCCTAACTCAAGAATATAAACCAAGAATAAATAAATAGAGAACAACAGAACACAGAGAGGGCAATGGACATCACCAAAATTCAGATTTCTGGCCACAATCTCATCCCTGGCACCCTACCAAAGGAATAAGAATGCTTATTAATTAAACAACAGTCATTAGTCACCCTAATTACAGAAGAGAGATGGAGATGAGCAATATCTGAGTCCTTAAGACTCTCACACACTAATAGTACAGAAAGACAAATAAGCAATTTAACAAAAAGTTATAAGAGGAGACACACTCTCACAGTCTGTTTTGTGTTGCTATAACAGAAAATCTAAGACTGAGTAATTTGCAATAAACAGAAATTTACTGCTTCACAGTTCTGGAGACATGGAAGTCCAATATAAAAGTGCCAGCATCTTGTGAGGGCATTCTTGCTGCATCATCAAATGGTAGAAAGTGAGAGGTCAAGAACAGGCTGTTACTGATCCCATCTATGGTGATGGAGCTCTCATGGCCTAATCATTTTTTAAAGATTCCACCTATAAATACTGTTGCAATGGTAATTAAATTTCAACATGAGTTTTGGAAGGGACAAATATTCAAACCATAGCACACACCAGTGCAGGTTGATGAGCATGCTGGAAGACTTCTTGGAGGAGCTGATATACAAGTCTATGTTTGATAGATAAGTGGGAGTTTGCTAGGAGATGAAAGTAAAAGAAAGCAATGAAAGGCCAAGTGAATGGCAAGTGCAAAATTTGAGAAATTATATCATGACTGGGTAATCAGAAAGTGTGGCTACAAGGTAGCATGCCTGGCGGGAATTAGCACCACTCCTTAGTGACTACTGTTTAATCATGTCTCCTCTATGAGTTTTCGGGGATGAGATTGTACCAGAAATCTGAGTTGTGAAAACTTAGCTTTCTTCCACTGGTCTCTTTGTCTTCTACTGTTCTTTACCCTTAGTTTATGGTTTTGTTTTAGGTAAAAGTCACATTTTTACCCTGTGTAGAGGATAGGTGTGATGGTTAATACTGAGTGTCAACTTTATTAGATTGAAGGATGCAAAGTACTGATCCTGGGTGTGCCTGTGAGGGTGCTGCCAAAGGAGATTAACACTTGAGTCAGTGGGCTGGGAAATGCAGACTCACCCTTAATCTGAGTGGGCACCATCTAATCAGCTGCCAGTGCAGCTAAATATAAAGCAGGCAGAAAAACGTGAAAAGAATAGACTGGCCTAGCCTCCCAGCCTACATCTTTTTCCCATGCTGGCTGCTTCCTGCCCTTGAACATGAGACTCCAAGTTCTTCAGTTCTGGGACTCGGACTGGCTCTCCTTGCTCCTCAGCTATTGTGAGACCTCGCGATCATGTAAGTTAATATTAATGAAATACCCTTTTTACATGTATATAAGTCTATCCTATTAGTTCTGTCTCTCTAGAGAATCGTGAGCAATACAGATTTTAGTACCAAGAGTGGTTCTAGAGGAACAGAATATTTAGGATGGGGTTATTTCATTGATTTTGGGGTTTCTGGAGTTGGCTGCTTAATATGATTAGACCCAAAAAATGCTAAGGACTTTTTTTTTTTTTTTTTTTTTTTTTGAGACAGACTCTCACTCTGTCACCCAGGCTGGAGTGCGGTGGCATGATCTCAGCTCACTGCAAGCTCCACTTCCTGGGTTCATGCCATTCTCCTGCCTCAGCCTTGGCACCTGCCACCATGCCCAGCTAATTTTTTGTGTATTTAGTAGACACGGGGTTTCACCGCATTAGCCAGGATGGTCTCGATCTCCTGACCTCATGATCCATCCACCTCAGCCTCCAAAAGTGCTGGGATTATAGGCATTAGCCACCACACCCAGTCAGGACTCCACTTCTAATAGTATGGAGAACACTGATAGTCCTTGGCATGAACTATTTAGAGAGTTATGCAAAATAAATGCATTTGACACTCCTGATTCACTGCTCATGAGGAGCAAGGAGTTTAGTGACTCTGTACATAATACCTTTGATCATATGTGGAGAACTAAGGAACATAATAAAGCTAGTTGGTTGCTCCTAAGTTCATTAGACAAAGTGACAAAAGAAAATGATAAACCCAGGGATTCTAACTTCCAGCTTCAGGAGCAGACACTGAGCCTCAAATCTGCTAAGACTGCCCTGAGTGAGAGTCTTATATCCTCTAGAGAAAGAGCTGAAATTATGGAAAAACAGACACAAGCTCTTATCACTTGAGTGGCTGACCTGCAATGAAAGGTACTCGTACAGCCTCACCAAGTGTCTACTGTTAAAGTGAAGGCATTGATTGGAAAAGAATGGAACCCCAAAACTTGGAATGGGGATTTGTGAGAGGACCCTGATGAAGCTGGGGACACTGAGTTTGTAAACTCTGATGAACCTTTTTTTGCCAGAAGAAACAGTTTCCCCATCTCCAGTAGTGGCAATATCCCCTCCCCAACCCATGCTCCCATCAGCCTTTCCACCTTTGTCTGTGAAGATAAACCCTGTGCTGCCTGAGGCAACAATGTTGGCCTCCCCTGAGGCGGTTGCCAGGCAAAATATTGTTGATTCTCTTCAGGAGCACTCCCCTGCCACAACACCCCTGTTTGCTTCAGACATATGATTAGATTAAAGTTCTGGTGGGACCCTAGAGGTAAGGTCGAGAGTGTGGCCCATACAGAGTTGTGCAACACTCGAAAATAAGTGCTTGAGTTTTCTAGTTTATATAAACAGAAATCTGGAGAACAGGCACGGGAATGGATATTAAGGGTGTGGGATAATGGTGGAAGGAACACAGAGTTGGATCAGGCTGAATTTATTGATTTGGGCACACTAAGTAGGGACTCTGCATTTAATGCTGCAGCTCCAGGAATTTAAAAAGGCTCTAATAGTTTATTTGCTTGGTTGGATGAAATATGGATTAAAAGATGGCCCACTGTGAGTGACCTGGAAATGCCTGATCTCCCTTGATTTAGTGTAGAGGAAGGGATCCAAATGCTTAGGGAGATTCGCATGGTGAGGTGGCTTAGTAAATTTGGACCTACTCATCTCAACTGGAAGGGTCCAGAAGATATACCCTTGAACAATGCCTTGAGAAATAGATTTGTGAGGGCAGCATCTGCATCTCTGAAGAGCCCTATAATTGCTCTTCTCTGTATGTCAGATCTAACAGTGGGAACCACAGTCACTCAACTTCAAAATTTAAATACAATGGGAATAATTGAATCCTGAGGTGGCAGAAGCCAAGTGCTTACCAACAGGTGACCTCAGCAGAGAAGGATTTTAATAATCAAGTGGATAGGATGATCTGTTCTGTGGACACCACTCAGCCTCTCTCCCCAGTCACCCCTATCATTGCTCAATGGGCCCATGAACAAAGTGGCCATGGTGGCAGGGATGGAGGTTACACATGGGCTCAGCAACATGGACTTTCACTCACCAAGGCTGACCTGGCTATGGCCACTGCTGAGTGCCCAATTTTTCAGCAGCAGAGACCAACACTGAGCCCATGATATGGCACCATTCCTCAGGGTGATCAGCCAGCTACCTGGTAGCAGATTTATTATATTGGATCCAGTAGGAGATCCAGTGTTGTCTTATTTAACCTTAAAATTAGTGTGTTTAATTCATAAATCCTGAATAGATACTCTTTGCCACAATCTAAGCTGGGTCAGAGAGAGAGAGAGAGAGAGAGAGAGAGAGAGAGAGATATGAAACACAATCTTACTTCCAAAGCTGCCTCATGGTTTAATGAGAAAACAGGCATATAAACAAAAATTATAATGTAACATATAAAATACAATAATAGAGGAAAGAGTTGCTGGGTGTTGAAAGTGGAAAGACTATTCCAAGCAGAGTGAATGCCCTGTATGAAAACATATAGGTATTTACAAGTAGGGGATTCTTGGGAGTTTATGAATAGTCACAAATTCTAGATTCTGTTATGTATCTTTCCACTCTCTATCTCCCCATGATCATTGTTTTTAGCTTCCATATATAAGTGATAACTAGCAATATCTTTCTGTGCCTGGATTATTTCACTTAAGAGAATGACCTCCAGTTCCATCAATGTTGCTGCAAATAACATTATTTCACTCTTTTTGATGTCTGAATAATATTCCATTGTGTACATTTACCACAATTTCTTCATCAGTTCATGCATTAATGGACACTTACGTTGATTCCATTATCTTTGCTATTGTAAATAGTGCTACAATAAACATGTGAGTATTGGTGTCCCTTTGATATATTTATTTCTTTTCTTTTGGGTAGATTCTCAGTAATGGGATTACTGGATCAGATGGAAGTTTTATTTTTAGTTCTTTGAGAAATCTCCATACTGGTTTCCATGGTGGCTATAGTAATTTACATTCTCACCACATGTATAAAAGTTCCCTTTTCTCTGAATGTGCACCAACATCTGTCATTTTTTGACTTTTAATAACAGCCACTGTGACTTGAGTAAAGATAACTCATTATGATTTTAATTTGCATTTTTCTAACAATTAGAGATGATCATTTATTAACGTAACTGTTGGCTGTTTGTCTGTTTTCTTTTGAGAAATGTCTATTCATGTCCTTCATCCACTTTTTAATGAGATCATTTACTTTTTTCCTGTTGAATTGCTTCAGTTCCTTGTATATTCTGGATATTAGTCCTTTATCAGATTGTTTGCAAACATTTTCTCCCGTTCAACAAGTTGTCTCTTCAATCTGTTATTTCTTTTGTTGTGAAGAAGCTTTTTAATTTAATTAAGTCACATTTGTCTATTTTCATTTTTGCTGTGTTTTGACGTCTTTGTCACAAATTATTTGCCCAGATCAATGTCCAGGAAAGTTTTCTCTAGATGTACTTCTAATATTTTTATAATTTCAGATCTTACTTTTAAGTCTCTAAGCAATTTTTAATTGATTTTTTATATGGTGACAAATAGGAGTCCAGTTTTATTCTTCTGCATGTGGCTATTCAATTTTTCCAGCAACATTTATTGAAGAAGGTGTCCTTTCCCCATTATAAGTTCTTGTGTGTTTTATCATAGTTCAGTTGGCTGTATATCTGTGGCTTCATTTCTGGATTTTCGATTCTGTTTCACTATGTGCCTATTTTTATACCAATATCATGATCTTTTCAATACAATAATCATATATTTTGAAGTCAGGTAATGTGATGCCTCCAGCCTTGTTCTTTCATTTTGGAGATCCTTTGTATTGTTTTAAGACTCCATTTCATTTATATCTGCTCCAATTTTTATTATATATTTTCTTTTTAAATTTTGGTTTGGATTTGTTCTGCTTTTCTAGCTCCTTGAGATGCATTATTAGATTGCTAATTTGTGATCTTTCTACTTGTTTTGTTTAGGCACTTATTACTATAAACTTCCCTCTTAGCACTGCTCTTGCTGTATTCCACAGGTTTTCTTATATTGTGCTTCCATTTTGATTTGTTTCAAGAGATTTTTTGAGTTTTAATTTCTTTATTGACATAATTCAGGATTATATGGTGTAATTTCTACATATTTGTATAGTTTCCAAAGTTCCTCTTGGCATTGTTTTCTAGTTTTATTCCATTGTTGTCTGAAAAGGTACTTGATATGATCTCAATGATTTTAAATTTGTTGAGATTTGTTTTGTGGCCTAACATATGGCCTATTTTGGAGAATGTTCCATATGTTGAAAAAAATAATGTATATTCTGTACTTTTGGATAGAATGTTCTGTAAATGTGTTAGGCCAGTTGGTATAAGCTCCAGTTTAATCTAATCTGTTTTTTTGTTGTTGATTTTCTGTCTAGATGATCTCTCTAATGTTGAGAGTTTGGTGTTAAAGTCCTTTGCTGTTATTGCATTCTATCTCTCTCCTTAGAAATAAACTTAAATATTCTTATAGCAATATTTGCTTTATGAATCTGAGTTCTCCAGTGTTGGGTGCATATATATTTAAAATGGAGATATCTTCTTGCTGGATTGATTCCTTTATCATTATGTAATAACCTTTCTTGTCTTTTTTTTCTTTTTTTACCGTTCTTGACTTAAATTCTGTCTTATCTGTTACAAGTATCGCTACTCTTGCTTGCTCTTGGTTTCTGCATGTGTGGAGTATCTTTTTCCATCCCTTTACTTTCAATCTATATGTGTCTTTACTGGTAAAATGAGTTTCTTGTAAGCAGCATATAGTTGGATCAGGTTTTATAATCCATCCAGCAATTCTATACCTTTTAATTGGAGCACACAATCTGTTTATGTTCAAGGCTATTATTGATATATAAGTCTTTGCTCCTGTCATATTGTTTTCTGCTTGTTTTATGTATTCTTTGTTCCTTTCAGTTTCACATTGATTATTGTTGTTCTGATAGATTTCTGTAGTGGCACCATTTGCATCCTTTCTCTTCTTCCTTTGTGTGACTACTTTACCAGTGACCTTTTTTTCTTTTTTTACTTTCATGTGTTTTCATGATGGCAAAAGTAGTCCCTTCATTTCCAGGTTTAGGACTTGCTTGATCGTTTTTTATATGGCTGGTCTTGTGGTAACAAATTCTTTCATCATTTGTTTGTCTGAGAAAAACTTCTTCATTTATCAAAGATTTACTTGCCAGAAAAAAACTTTAATTATGGCTGACAGTTTTTTTTTTCTTTCAGCACTTTGAATATATCATTACATTTTCTTCTGGTCTATAAAATGTCTGCTAAAAATGGAGTTTTCTCTATTGGTGACTATGTGCTTTTTTCTTGCCGCTTTTAGGATTCATTCTTTATCTTTGATTTTAAACAGTCTGACTCTATCTTGAAGAAGAGTTTTTTTAATACTGTATCTGCCTGGTGATCCCTAAATCTCCTGTATCTGAATGTCTAAATCTCTTGCTAGACTTAGAAAAATTTCTTCTATCATTTCCTTAAATAGGTTTTCTAATCCTCTCTTTGTCTCTTTTCCCTCAGGGATGCCAACAATTTGAATATCCAATTGCTTTATGTTGTCTGAAATATCACAAAGGCTTCCTCATTTTTTTTTTTTTTTTTTTTTTACTTTTGGTGTAACCAGGTGATTTCAAAACACCCATGTTCAAGTTCTGAGATTCTTTTGCCTTATCTAGTCTATTGTTGAAGGTTTCAAATGTGTTTTGTATTGTCTTGAATAAATTATTCAGTTCCAGAATTTCTATTTGGCTCTTTTTAAAAATACCTATCTCTTTGGTAAATTTTCCATTCAGATCCTGAGTTGTTTTTCTGATTTCTTTGTATTGTTTTACAGAATTCTTCTGTACCTCATTTAGCTTCTTTAAAATCCATATTTATTTTATTTTATTTTTATTTTGAGACAGAGTCTCACTCTGTCACTCAGGCTAAAGTGCAGTTGTGCAATCTCAGCTCACTGCAACCTCTGTTTCCTGAGTTCAAGTGACTCTCCTGCCTCAGCCCTCTGAGTAGCTGGGAATACAGGTGCCTGTCACCATGCCTGACTAATTTTTGCATTTTTAGTAGAGACAGGGTTTTGCCATTTTGGCCAGACTGGTCTCAAACTCCTGACCTTAAATGATTTGCCCACCTCAACCTCCCTAAGTGCTGGGATTACAGGTGTGAGCCACCATGCCCAGCCCATATTTTACAATTCTTTATCTAGGATTTCAAATATTCCTTTTCCATTAAGATATATCGCTAGAGAATTGTAACATTCCTTCGGCAGTGTCACATTTCCTTTTTCATGTTTCCCATGTCTTTACATTATTATCTGCAAATCTTGTGTTAACAGTCACTTCCTCCTATTTTTGAAATTACATTTATCAGAGAGGACTTTATCCTGAGAATGTATCTGTGGTATTGGTTCAGTAGGACACTTTGGCTTTGATTCTGGGTATGTGCAGTAGTGTATGTAGACTCTGTGTTATTTCCTTGGCTATAAACAGCATTAGTGCTTTCTGTGATTTTCTCAGGGGGTCAGCGTGCAGTTATTATTGGAGGCTGTGATGAAGTTGAGCTGGGAACTAGGAAGCCAGATGGACCAGTATACAGGCCCCAGTTGTGGCATCAGTTGGCTAAGCATACCTATCTTTGTGCCTCAGGGTGGTATATGCTAGCATTTGTTTTATCAGTTACTAGGAGTCCTATTCTTGGGCCGCCTGAGTGACTCGCATGGATGTCCTGGTGTGGATGATGACAGTAGCAGTGGTGGGTTGACTCTCTGTGTCCCAAGCTCAGGTTGAGGAAATAAAGTGACTAAACTTATACATGTAGTAAGTACCTGAGGTAGAATTTAAACCTGGCACTACTTGACTCCAAAGCCCATTGTCTGATTGGTGATGGTTGTAATGCAAAGTCACCCACAGCCTCAGGCATGCTGCTCTCAGGCTCTCCTGCTTTCTGTTGCAGCAGAACCACAGCACCACACACAGTGAGACAGGGACCCCACCCTTCATCCCTGAGCACAGGCAGAGGCCATGCGACCAGTTGGGTCACAGTCACCACTCACAGCCTCTTACAGGTAGCCCTCTAGCCTGTCTACCTCAGCCTCCAGTAGCAACAGAATTGGGTGTGTGGAGTGGGAAGAGGGTTCTTGTTTTCTATGATGAGCCTGAGCACAGAAGGCACTCAATGGTCAGAAAGTCTCATAATTATGGATTTCACTCTCCACTAACAAAACTAAGTATGAAGTTTGTGCCACTGCTAGAATGAGGTCACTTCTCATAGCCCCAGACAGGGAGGTCACAGGCTCTGGAAAGTGTATACTTTGGTTTCCTTTGTCCTGGAAGCCACCTTTTGTTGTACTTTATAATCCTTTCCCCAGGGATTAACACTTCCTATGAGTAGGGTAATACTCCCTGCATCAGCTCTGGGTCCAGCCAATGCTGTGTTGCTGCAGCCCATCTGAGTAGACACAGGAAAGTCAGCAGGAGCTCCTGGAATGTGCAGATATGCAGGCTGTGGTTCCCAGGACTGATCTCGGATTCCTCTACTTGATTCCTTCTCCTTCTTTGCCTCAGGTGTTTCCCATGAGTTCTCTGTTGAACTCTGGCATTATTTCCTAGACATTCTATTCAAGGTGTGATTATTTGCTCGTAATTTTGGTTCCTCTTTCTGGAGCGGGCAAGATGTCTCTAGCCAGCCATCTTGAACTGTGATCTCCACTTAGCTCCTGAGTGTCATTCCACCATTGGGAGGGAGAAGGAGCATAGGTGCTATGGAGTCCAGTGCAAGAGTCAATGGTATTTTATCATAGCAGCCTGAAGAAACTAAATTATGAGGCTATCATGGAGGCCAGTTCCAGAAGAAAACTTCAGGTAAGAGACCTAAATTTGAAAGGTAACTTTAAGATTAATACATGTGTATTAATCAAAAATCTCTGTTGCATATGACAGAAAGTCAATTACTTGCTTTAAAAATTATGTATTGGCTCTCATAATTATGGAGAACAAATTGTAGAACTGGATCAAGGTCTCAAATAATGACTCAAAACTCTCTCTCTCCCCACTTGATTTCAGATTCTGTGTTTGTGTTGGCTTCCTTCTCCCAGTCTCCTTCAGGATGAAAGAGAAACAACTGTCAGCAGGGTTCCATTCTATATGGCTTATACTTTAAAGAGAAAGAGAAACTTGTCTCTCTCAGATTCAGAATGAAGTCTCAGCAGATGATTTTTATTGATTGCTCTAGCATGGATAACTTGACATCACTTTATTTATCTCTGTGGCCAGGATAAGTAGGGATGATGATAGGTCAGGCCAAGGTCAAATGGAAATCTCTGTGTTAGGAGGGGTAGAATACCACAGCTGAAAATGTCATCAGAACCACAAGGCATGAGCAAGGCACCAATCCACAAAGGTAAGAAGATATTACCAGAAGGGAGGAAAGAATATTGGCAAACTGAAACAACAGATGTCCTGTACAAATGGTATTTATGGTGAAGATTATTTAAACTTAAATGGGAATTTGAAAAAAAAAAACATATTTAAGACTGAGGTAGAACAATTAAGATGCATGCTATTTAAGATTTGGTTGGGACATGTAAGATGGAAATGACTAAGATAGGTGGGGACTGAAATTCAGGTAATTTTAAATATATGATTAATACTTAAGGGATAAGAATACTATTTAAGACTGAAGTATGTTAATTAATACCAGTATATATGGGATTGATAAATATTTACAATAAGGAATTAATAAAATGATATGTTTATAAAATAATTGAAAACATGGATTTATTAAATCTCATCAAAGGTGAATTACTAAATTGTGATATACATATATATATATATAAATACTATAAACCTGATGATATGTATTATCTCCATTTTAAAGATAAGTAAACTGAGGCTCAGATTAAGGAAATAAAATAACTAAATTTATACATGTTGTAAGTACCTGAGGTAGAATTTAAACCTGGTACCACTTGACTCCAAAGCCCATTCTCTGATATACTGTGTTACATGAGAGTATTTTAAATGGAAGGTATTTATAATTGAGAAGATTTTTTGATATGGAGGAGTAACCACAGTGATATCTGAGATATAATTAGGTCACTTAAGATGGAGGGAATTATTTGATTGATATGAGGTTTTTAAAATGTGAAATACTTAAAGCCTCACTTGCTAGTTGAAATTGGACCATGTGTGTCCATCTCAGAAGGCATATTCCCTCAGAGGCTGTGGATAGGGCAGAGGAGGCAGGAAGGGCCCATACTTTCTTTAAAATATATAATGTGACATTATGGGAAGCAGCTGTATTTTCTGACAGACAGGAGATTAAAATTGGTGTGGGATCTCAGATAACTTTCCTGGGAGGTGGTCATTAACTTTAGAGATTGCCTGCCACAAGCCCATAGACACAGATACAAGAGGTTGTATGGTGGTTTTTCTTGGAAAAACCAACCTATACTTTTTACATTTCTGGATACATTTCTGGTTTCATCTACTCACTCCCAGAGGGTCACTTTCTCAGTTTAGTATTTTACACCCTTCAAAATCTTGTAGACAGTTTCATCCTTATTATTCATAACACAGCCTCATCTCTTAGTCAAACTTTTTGCACTAAGAGATCACAGGCTTTTTGCACTACATCCTTCATAGCACAAATCTGAAATTATACTTCAGAGATTGAGGGAGCACTTCAGAATCATGTGGGAATGTAGACTATAGGCAATGACACAGAATCTACTCCCAGCAAACTGGCCACCTTACCTGGCTTCCAGGTAGACCTGCCAACACACACGAAATATTTTTTGGAAAAATCGTCTTCCAGTAATGCCTTTGGTTTCAATTTTTAAATATTTGATGTAAGAAATGTTTCTTTTTCTTGGCTAGAAAACCCTTCTCAATTGAGGATTCTCTGGAGGGAACAATCAAGGGAAAAGAGACGAGTCTGGAAAAATCTAAGATCTCTATTTAAATCCTGGCTCTACCCAGGCTCTGATATGAAGCTAGGAATAGAAGTATAAAAGTCATCAGTTTATAAATAATCAGTAAAGCCATAGCATGAGATAAACACACTCAGAAAAGAGATAAAGTGAGAAGAGCAGAGGGCTCAGAACAGAACTCTTAGGAATATCAATATTTAAAGGTTGAGCAGAGTTGGAAGAGCTCAACATAGGAAATAGTAGACAAAGCTCTAGATTGACTACAAAGTCTTGCACAAGTGGCTATAGTTCCCATAGTTGGAGAGATTAATCAAAATTCTCTCCGGTATTTCAGAAATGTCTGATGGGGTCATTCATTTATTCATTCAACATACAGTTTTGGGAATCTGCAGGAATCAATAAAATGCAAAATGAACATCTTCAAATTCATTGTGTAACTATTATTTCAAAAAGAATTTTTCAAAGGAATAGTCTAATTGGCTACCACAATAAAGTGAAAATATTTGGCTCCATTCTTTTAGGAGAAAAATGATGGAATTTATGTAACTTAGGAATAATCTGCAAGGAAAAAAAAATGGAACTTTCAGTAAATCTGCCTGATTCCAAGTTTGCTCTATAAAAAACAAGTCTCCAAGTCTCGACAGGGCATACTCAGCTGCAAAGCCATCTGTATTCGTTTTCCATTGCTGTGTAACAAATTACCATAAACTTATCAGTTTAAAATAACACTCATTTATTAATTCCCAGTTCTGTAGGTCAGAAATTTGGCATGATATGACTGGATTCTCTACTCAGAGTATCACAAAGATAAAATCAAGATATCAGCTGGGCTCTAGAAGAAAAAAAAATCTGCTTCCAAGCACATTCTTGTTATTAGCAGAATTTAGTTCCTTGTGCTTGTAGAATGGAAGTACTCATTTCCTTACTGCTTGCCAGATATTTGACTCTCTTAGAGGTCACCCAAATTTCTTGCTTCATGAATCTGCCTATCTTCAAGCCAATAACAGCATGCTACATCCTTCTTGTGGCACTTTAAATCTGACTTTCTTCATCTTTGACTTCTAGACCCAAATCTAAAGGGCTCATGTGATTAGGTTAGGCATACCTAGATAATATTCCTATTCAAGCATAATTGATTTGGGACCTTTCTGATGTTTGCAAAAATCAATTTTGCCATATAACCTAAAATAATCACAGAGAGTGATTTATCATTATATTGACAAATTCTACCCACACTCAAGGAAAGGAAATTATAAAGGAAGTATATACCATGGGAGAGTGGGCATAGTCTCTTGGGGGCATCTTAGAATTCAGCCTACCACATTGCCCTAAAGTAGCAAACACCAGGGCAGCCATACATTAAAAATTCACCTCAGGCACATCTGCCTTTTATGAAGCCCTTTTTGACCACCCCACCTCCAAATCCTGGTAGGAATAATTATTTCCAACTTTTATTTAACATGTATAACACTTTAGTACACTGACTTATTTACACAACTGTATTCCTTTATGGACTAGGGTCTCCTCAGGGGCAGAGACTGAGTATGATTTGCTACTATACCTTCAGTGCCGATTATAAGAATTGGTACACAACAGGTGTTCAAAGACAATTGTACAGTAAAGGAAAAAATTACCTCACCCATTGGGGAACCTGAATACCGTGTTTTTATAAAGAAAAAATAATATAGAACTACATTTGGTAGGGAAGGTTAGGATGGTTGAACAAATGAGTGCAAAAAAGTATTGAGATCCATACATATACAATATTAGACAAAACTTTGGATCATATCCTTCTCTTTTTTTCTCTCTTTTTGCCCAATACTAACCCTCCACCCAATGTTCTGTATTCCAATTGGTCCAGTTTCCACCAGGACCTCCCTCTATCTAATTATATACCCTCTCTCCCACAGTTTTCAATTACATGACCTCAATTACTGGGTCCTTCACAGCAGTCTTAAAATGTTCGGATTTCTCTTCAGCCCAAATCTTCTGCTTGATTACGTTTCTGGCTCAAGATAGAGTCCATTTCCTCCATCCCAGCTAACACTGTGTTAGTGTACTTATCTGGGCTAATTGGTGTCCCTGTCCCCAGTCTTGCCCTACTCCAATCCATCCTTGATATTAGTGCTAGAGTAAACTGGAAAATACTAATAAGGATGTCATCTTGTGCTTAAAACTCTTTAATATATTCCCATCACTTAGTGGGTCAAGGTCAAACTCCTTAATAAGGCATTTGAAACCTTGTTGAATCCATGTTTCTGGAATATTTTCTGTTATTTTCCCATCAGTCACTCCTTTCCCCACCCCCACTTGATAATTACATGGGGGTTCAATAGTCTCTGAGCACACAGTATATGCTTTTACCATCTTCTATATATTTCTCATTTGCTACATTTTTATATTATCATCTTCTATATCTTTCTCATTTCATCTACCTGAGATATTCTGCCTGATACCCTAATAGACAGAATTAATTGTTGTTACTTCATTCTTATGACTCTTATTTTAGCGCTTCTCACATAAAACATGTTTCCTCTTCTGACTATGAGCTCTCTGAATATACACTAAAGATTAGTTCCCAGAAAAAACAGGATAAGGATCCCCTAAAGGAATGATCATTCATGCCTTTATTCCTTTCCCAAGAGTTTCCTAAGTGTCTTTTCTGTGTCAGGCACTGTGCTGTGTGTGTGTATAGGAGACATAGAGGCAAGCCCTGCTAAGGTGGTTATTGGCAGGCACTTAGTTTTACCATCCTTTCTGCCACTAATATAGTCAGGCACATAGTAGATGCTTATGCCAGAAAAATATAGTTTAAAATGAATTAGTCCTTCCATTCTTATGTGTGTATCCACAGCATCTATCAGTGAACCAGGCAAGGGGCAGTGCTTAATAAGTGTTTATGAATGAAAGGCAAATGACTGATCCTACACAGATGGAATTAGGTGACTAGGTCATGCCACCAAACAAAACTTCTTCTTCTTCTAAAGGGGTATTAACCATACAATGTCACCATTCATTAACAAATTACTTAAGATCTGATATTTAAATAGTGTTATATCCTTGCTAAGCCATTAACAGTGAGAAAATAAAACTGTTAAATTCCAATCATTAGTTTGCAAACATTATGTCACAAATATCCTCTATAATGACTCTTTCACAGACAGCAGATGTACCCCAGATTTAATAGAACAACCCAGCTACCAAATTATGGTATGATATGGCACCTGGCAAAGACACTTTTCCAGAAATCCTCCTAAATAAGAGCCTCAGCCCTCTCCACTCGACCCTACTTTGTACCCTTCAATCAACTTTAGCTAAAAGCAAGGAAAACAATAAAATAAATATAATAGAATCTTTCTCGTGCTCTCAAGGCATTAAAGTTAATGACATGTTGCTACTAAAATTTCTCATTTTCTTTTATGTCAGAGATTGACCATAAATGAAACAACGAAAAAAAGTTACAGCCTCCTCAAATGTGCCCAATCAGATAAAGAACATTTAATTAATATAACTCGATAGAAGGTTTAAAAATTCTTCAAACCTTTTACATAGAATCAGAGAGGAAGTAATGAATATTAAACTCAGAGCCGTGTATTTTACATATAAAGGAATCAATTGGGACCTATGAGAAGACAGCTTTTTCCAATATAAAATAAATGGAAGGCAGATCTAAGCGAGAGGCCAAGTGTCCTGCCTCTCACATTGATTCCTTTCAGCTTTCTAAATTTCTAAATTCTGGTAATAGAACATGACCAGTCCATGGGCATTCCAAAACTCATTAGTGATTGTAAAATTTATCTGAAGCTATTTATTCCAGTACCCCCATTCAAAGCAGCCAGCATGGAGGAATAATTTGAGAAAAAAAAACTAAATCCTAAAATGCAGGTTTCTTGAAGCTGCTGGAGATGTGAAATTCAGAAGATGGAATTGTTAAGGAAAGACTACAACTTGTGACAGAAGGCAAAGAAAAATTAACAATCAGACAATGATATTCCATAACGTGAGGAAAAAGAAGGGAACCAGCAGAGCATTGAGATGGCAAACAGAAACAGAACAAACTCCTGGAGAAGTTGTTCAATTACACAGATACTATTTATGGTTCCCCAAGTTCACTGAATGAAGTTGAAAGGAAGCTGACTCCAAGTCAGTGTTGGGAAGTACCTTTATACCAAGTGTGGCCAAATGCGGAACGGGCTTCCTTGTGAAGTCAGGATTTCCCTATAATTGAAGATAACCAGGCAGAGGCTGGGCAACATGGAGGAGATTCTATGTGGTGCTAAAGGCTTTGTGAATATATTCTACACTTTCCTGTATTCTTTTCAACTTTGAGATTCTGTTCTTCCACGGTAGAAGTTTAACACTACGAGACAATTTGGGCTGGGATTGAGTTTTCTTTAGTCCCTCAAATTATACTACATAATGAACTGCCTACATTGTTCCTTGAAATGAATTCAATTCATTAAGTACTTAAGGGAAAATGTACAATGTTTTCTGGATGCTAGGGTGAGGGTTGGTAAGGGTTACAGAAGTGAGTATAACGTGGTCCTTGTCATTAGGGAAGTCTGACTCTCATAAGTTAGTGTTCAGCTACACAATGGAGACTAGTGTGGTTGTTTTATATACATGATGTTATTAAAGCCACAGTAACTTGCTGAAATAGTATGGCATGCCTTAATAAGTATGAATTTACTCTCTTGCTATGCAAACATTTATAATCATATTCAGTAAGTTTATTGAATTGTTTCTCTGGGCCGGACTCTGAACTAAGATATTTTCTATCATTATCAACCCTCTATAGTAGGTAATATTATTACTCTATTTTAAAGAGAGGTTAAGTAACTTTTCCTAGATCATCTAGCTAAAAGGTGGTTACTGTTGGAACCGAACTGTCGATTCCCTCCTGGGCAGGGGTCGCCGCGAAGGATCACCGACACGAGATTCACAGCAGAGAGTTATTTATTACTAGCGCGCTAGGGTCCCAAGCTCTAAGTTGGCCCTGGGACCCCGACTGCTTGTTACAGGCTGTTTATATAGGCAAATACAAGTTCAAACACAGCTTAGGGTGCGAAATTCAAACAAAGCTTTAGGCGCGTGGTAATTGGGTCTGTCTATGGCCTGAGCAAGGTGTCTTATGCTAATTGGTTAGAGCAGGACCTTATGAGGTTTTTTTTTCCTGGAGTTGTTGATTCCGGGAACTTCGAGGCAGGGTGGGACCCCCGGAATTGGCAGGGTGGGACCCCATGAGGTTGTTTCCCGGAATTGGCAGGGTGGGGCCCTATCAGGGTGGGACCCTATTGAGGCAGGGTGGGACCCTATCCAGAGCCACCTGGTGTTAATTTTTTCTATATGAGGCCTAGTTTCTAAGTTTTATGAGGCCTAGTTTCATACAAACACAGGCAGCCTAATATCAAAGCTTTTGTGCTTAATCACTGCTTAATCACTGCATTTATCTCCAAATCTCTGTACATATGTATGTATATATATGAAAGGATGTATATATGCTTACCTGATGTCATGAAGTACAGAGAGGAGAGCGCAGAATTCAGACGTAGGCAAAATTAAGTGTCTGTTCAAACTTCTCCACTTACTATTTGTGTGACCTTGAGAAAATCATGTAATATCTCTGACTTTGGATTACCTCATCTATAAAGTTGGGGTGAAAATATTTGTCTAACCGTTAAAATGAAATGGCATTTTAAAAAGCACTTTGTAAAATATATAGCACTATAGAAATTAGTTATTGTTATTTTGGCTGATCATAATTTTACCACCTTAATTCTAGCACTCTCTCTAGACTCTCTTAAATTCAACATCTAACATAAATCCCAAACTGAACAATTACCTTACCATTTCCATTGCTTCTTCTCTAGTCCAAGTTACTATCTTTTCTTTCATAGAATGCTGAAACAGTCCCCAAACTGACCTCTCTATGCTACTGTTGTCCCACTTACAGTGCATTATAAATCAGATTATGTCCGGCTTCATGTTATGTTTAGAGGAAAATCCACATTCTTTGCTATGGCCTAAAAGGCTTCATATTATCTAGCCACCTTTTATATTCTTATCTGCCAGTCTCTCATACCTCATCTCCTACTACCTTCCCTTTGCTCATTGTATTCAACCACACTTACCTCACTTTCTTGGAACACATCAAACCTTTACCTCCCAAGGTCTTGGTGCTGGCTACACTCTCTGCATACATTCTTTCTAAAATAGTTCCTGTTCCCTTACTTAACCAGTTATTATTTCTACCTTACTTTCTCTTTTCTTTGCAGCATTGTCTATAGATAATGAGGGCAAGAACTTTGACTTATTCACTATTACATCACCAACTTCCAAGAGAGCCTATTGGTTAACATTCAAATCACACATTATCAATCAATCAAAGTAAAGATAAAAATCCTGGAGTCCTGCTTTTCTTTTAACTGAGCTGCCCACCCTTTCTGCTCACATCCTCATCTTCCAAGTCTTTAATTTGGAAGTCAACTCAGTAAGCACCAGATAGTGTTGAGTGAGTGTTGAAACTCAGGCTAGGGATACTCCCTTCATCTTGGAGAGGAACTCTCTCAAAATCAGACCTAGAAATAGAATTTAAACAGAGGCTTATCAGGCCTTCTTTACTTCCTGCAAACCTACATTTGATCAGGAGTTTAGACAATGAATCATTGTATGCATGAACAGCTGCAAGGCCCTCTGGCCATCCATTTAGAGAGGTTCAAGAGGCTCTTTGAGAGCCTTTGTTTAATGAAGCATATTTTACTTTTGATTTATTACAACCACCCCAAGTGTCCTGGCTTGAAATTTTAAGGCATTAGAGTCAGTTATTACACTATAAGTGGTTTCTATCATTCATTTAGTTATTTTTCCCGTGTGAGGCAATTTATTTACTTATTTTAAATTTATTTTTTATTTCAACAGGTTTTTGTGAACACATGGTGTTTGGTTATATGAAAAAGTTACTGAGTGGTGATTTCTGAGATTTTGGTGCACCCATCACACAGGCAGTGTATACTGTATCCAGTGTGGAGTCTTATCCCTCACCCTGCTCCTACCCTTTCATCTGAGTCCCCAAAGTCCATTGTATCATTCTTATGCCTTTGCATCCTCATAGCTTACCTCCCAATTATGAGCGAGAACATACAATGTTTGGTTTTCCATTCCTGAATTACTTCCTTTAGAATAATAGTCTCCAATTCCATTGGTTTGCTGTGAATACCACTATTTTGTTTCTTTTTATGGCTAATATTCCATGCTATATATATATATGCCACATTTTCTTTATCCACTCATTGATTGATTAGCATTTGGGCTGGTTCCATATTTCTGCAATTGCAAATTATGCTGCTATAAACATGCATGTGCAAGTATCATTTTCTTATAATGACTTCTCTGTCTCTGGGTAGATACCTAGTAGTGGGATTGCTGGATCATATGGTAAATCTACTTTTAGTTCTTTAAGTTCTTTAACATTGTTTTCCATAGTGGTTGTACTAGTTTACATTCCCAACAACAGTGTAAAAGTTTCCTCTTTTCACCACATCCATGTCAACATCTATTATTTTTTTATTTTTTGATTATGGCTATTCTTGCAGGAGTGAGATAGTATCGCATTGTGGTTTTGACCTGCCTTTCCCTGATAATTGGTGAGGTTGAGAATTTTTCCATATGCTCGTTAACCATTTGTGTATTTTCTTTTGAGATTTGTCTATTCATTACCTCAGCCCTGATTGTTTTTGTTCTTGCTAATTTGTTTGAATTCTACATAGATTCTGGATATTGGTCCTTTGTTGGATGTACAAACTGTGAACATTTTCTCCCACTCTGTGGGTTGTCTGTTAACTCTGCTGATTATTTCTTTTGCTGTGTAGAAGCTTTTAAGTTTAATTAGGTTCCATCTTTTTATCTTTCTTTTTGTTGCACTTGCTTTTGGGTTCTTGGTCACAAAATCTTTGCCTAAGCCACTGTCTAGAAGGGATTTTCTGATGTTATCTTCCAAAATTTTTATGGTTTCAAGTCTTAGATTTAAGTCTTTGATCCATCTTTAGCTGATTTTTGTATAAGGTGAGAGATAAGGATCCAGTTTCATTCTTCTCAACCGGCTTGCCAATTATCCCAGCACCATTTGTTGAATAGGGTGTCCTTTCCCTACTTTATGTTTTTGTTTGCTTTATCAAAGATAAATTGACGGTAAGTATTTGGTTTTATTTCTGGCTTCTCTATTCTGTCCCATTGATCTATGTGCCTATTTTTATACCACTACCATGCTGTTTTGGTGACTATGACCTAATAGTTTAGTGTGAAGTCAGGTAATGTGATGCCTCCAGATTTGTTCTTTTTGCTTAGTCTTGCTTTGGCTATAACAGGCTCATTTTTGGCTCCATATGAATTTTAGGATTTTTTTTCGGGTTCTGTGAATAGATGGTAGAATTTTGATGGAATTGCATTGAATCTGTAGACTGCTTTTGGCAGTATGGTCTCTTTCACAATATTGATTCTACCCATCAATTAGCATGGAATGTGTTTCCATTTGTTTGTGTCATCTATGACTTTTTCCAGCAGTATTTTGTAATTTTCCTTACAGAGGTGTTTCACCTCCTTGTTTAGGTATATTCCTAAGTATTTCATTTTATTTATTGCTATTGTTAAAGGGGTTGAATTTTTTATTTAATTCTCAGCTTGGTCACTGTTGTGTATAGCAGTGCTACTAATTTTTGTGCGCTAATATTGTATCCTGAAACTTTACTGAATTCATTTATCAGGTCTAGGTGTTTTTAGACGAGTCTTTAGGATTTTCTAGGTATACAATCACATCATCGCAAGCAGTGACAGTCTGACTTCCTCTTTACTGATCTGGATGCCCTTTATTTCCTCCTCTTGTCTGTTGCTCTGGCTAGGACATCCAGTGCTTTGCTGAATAGAAGTGGTGAAAGTGGGCATCCTTGTCTTGTTCTAGTTCTCAGGGAGAGTGCTTTCAGTTTTTCCCTGTTCAGTACAATGCCAGCTGTGTGTTTGTCATGAATGGCTTTTATTACCTTAAGGTATGTCCTTTCTATGCCGATTTTGCTGAGGAATGCTGGATTTAATCATAAAGGGATGCTGGATTTTGTCAAATGCTTTTTCTGTGTCTATTGAGATGATCAGGTGATTTTTGTTTTTAATTATGTTAATGTGGTGTATCACATTTATTGACTTGCAGATGTTAAACCAGCCCTGCATCCCTGGTATGAAAGCCACTTGATCATGGAGGATTATCTTTTTGATGTGCTGTTGGATTCGGTTAGTGAATATTTTGTTGAGGATTTTTGCATCTATATTCATCAGGAATATTGGTTCGTTCCTTCCTTTCCTTCCTTCCTTCCTTCCTTCCTTCCTTCCTTCCTTCCTTCCTTCCTTCCTTCCTTCTTCCTCTTTTCCTTCTTTCTCTTTCTTTCCTTTCTTTTCTTTTCTTTTCTTTCTTGTTAAGTGCTTCCCTCATTTTGGTATTAGGGTGATACTGGCTTCATGGAATGATTTAGGAAGCATTTTCTCTTTCTCTAGCCTGTGGAATGGTGTCAATAGGATTGTATCAATTCTTATTTGAATGTCTGATAGAATTCAGCTGTGAATCCATCTGGTCCTGAACTCTCTTTGGTTGGCAATTTTTAAATTACCATTTCAATCTCACTACTTGTAATTGGTCTATTCAGAGTTTCTATATCTTCCTGGTTTAATCTAGGAGGGTTGTATTTATCTATCTCCTCTGGGTTTTCAAGGTTATGTGCATAAAGGTGTGCATAGTAGCCTTTAATAATCTTTTGTATTTCTGTTGTATCAGTAGTAGTATCTCCCCTTTAATTTCTAACTGAGCTTTTGTATTTCTGTTGTATCAGTAGTAGTATCTCCCATTTCATTTCTAACTGAGCTTTTGTATGTTTGTTGTACCAGTAGTAGTATCTCCCGTTTCATTTCTAACTGAGTTTTTTTGGATCTTCTCTCTTCTTTCCTTGGTTAATCTTGCTAGGTCTATCAGTTTCATTATCTTTTCAAAGAACCAGCTTTTTGTCTCATTTATTTTTTGTATTTTTTGTTTGTTTCCTTCAGTTTCACTTAGTTCTGCTCTGATCTTTGTTATTTATTTTCTTCTGCTGGCTTTAGGTTTGGATTGTTCTCGTTTCCCCAGTTCTGTGAGGTGTGACCTTAGAAAGTCTATTTGTGCTCTTTCAGACTTTTTGATGTAGGCATTTATTGCTATGAATATTCCTCTTGGCACTGCTTTTGCTGTATCCCAGAGGTTTTGACAGGTTGTGTCACTATTATCTTTCCATTCAAAGAATTTTTTTAAATTTCCATCTTGATTTTATGGTTGACCCAATGATCACACAGGAGCAGGTTACTTTTCCAATTTTATTGCACTGTGGTCTGAGAGAGTACCTGATATAATTTTGATTTTCTTAAATTTACTGAGACTTGTTTTGTTCCCTATCATATGGTCCATCTTGGAGTACATTCCATGTGCTGATTAATAGAATGTATATTCTGCACTTGTTAGGTAGAATGTTCTGTAAATATCTGTTAAGTCCATTTGTTTCTTTGTTGACTTTCTGTCTTGATGACCTATCTAGTGCTGTCAGTGGAGTATTAAAGTTCCCCACTATTATGGTGTTGCTATCTATCTCATTTCTTAAGTCTAGTAGTAATTGTTTTATAAATTCGGAGCTCTAGTGTTAGGTGTATATATATTTAGGATTGTAATATTTTCATTTTGGACTAGTCCTTTTATCATTATATAATGTCCCTCTTTGCTTTCTTTAACTACTGCTGTTTTCAAAGTTTTTTTTTTTTTTTTTTTTTTTTTTTTTTGGTGCGTGTGTGTGTGTGTCTGATATAAGAATAGCTATCCCCGCTCACATCTGGTGTCCGTTTACATGGAATATCTTTTTCCAACCCTTTACCTTAGATTTATGTGACTCCTCATGTGTTAGGTGAATCCCCTGAAGATAGTGGAAACTTGGTTGGTGAATTCTTATCCATTTTGCCATTTTGTATCTTTTAACTGAAGCATTTAGGCCATTTACATTCAATGTTAGGATTGAGATGTGAGGTGCAATTCTATTCATCATGCTATTTGTTGCCCAAATACCTTGTTTTTTCTTTTCATTGTGTTATTATTATATAGGTACTGCTTTAAAGAGGTTCTATTTTGGTGTATTTTGAGGATTTGTTTTAAGATTTAGAGCTCCTTTTAGCAGTTCTTGCAGTGCTGTCTTGGTAGTGGTGAATTCTCTCAGCATTTGTTTATCTGGAAAACTGTAGCTTTCTTTCATTTATGAAGCTTAGTTTCACCGGACACAAAATTCTTGGTGAATAATTGTTTTGTTTAAGGAGGCTAAAAACAGGATCCCAATCCATTCTAGCTTGTAGGATTTCTTCTGAGAAATCTGCTGTTAATCTGATAGGTTTTCCTTCATAGGGTACCTTATGTTTTTATCTCATAGCTCTTAAGATTCTTTCCTTCATTTTGACTTTAGATAGCCTGATGGCTATGTGCCTAGGTGATGATGTTTTTACAAAAAATATCCCAGGTGTTCTTTGAGCTTCTTGTATTTGGATGTCTAGATCTCCAGCAAGGCTGAGGAAGTTTTCCTTGATTATTCCCTCAAATAAAATATGTTTTCCAGACTTTTAGATTTCTCTTCTTCCTCAAGAACACCAATTATTCTTAGGTTTGGAGGCTTAACATAGTTCCAAACTTCTTGGAGGCTTTGTTCATTTAAAATTCTTTTTTTTTTTTTTTTTTGTCTTTGATGGATTGGATTAATTAAAACGCCTTGTCTTCAAGTTTCGAAGTTTTTCTTTGTTTGATTCTATTGCTGAGACTTTCCAGTGTATTTTGCATTTCTCTAAGTGTGTCCTTGATTTCCAGAAGTTGTGATTTTTTTTTAATTTATGTGATCTATTTCACTGAAGAATTTTCCTTTCTTTTTTTATTATACTTTAAGTTCTGGGGCACATGTACACAATGTGCAGGTTTGTTACATATACATCTGCCATGTTGGTTTGCTACACCTATCAACTCGTCATTTACATTAGGCATTTCTTCTAATGCTATCCATTCCCCAGCCCCAAACCCCCCCAACAGGCCCCAGTGTGTGATGTTCCCCTCCCTGTGTCCATGTGTTCTCATTGTTCAATTCCCACTTATAAGTGAGAACATGTGGTGTTTGGTTTTCTCTTCTTGTGTTACTTTGCTGAGAATGATGGTTTCCAGTTTCATCCATGTCCCTGCAAATGACAGAAACTCATCACTTTTTATGGCTGCATAGTATTCTATGGTGTATATGTGTCACATTTCTTTATCCAGTCTATCATTGATGGGCATTTGGGTTGGTTCCAACACTTTGCTATTGTGAATAATCCTATAATAAACGTATGTGTGCATGTGTCTTTATAGTAGAATGATTTATCCTTTGGGTATATACCCAGTAATGGGATTGCTGGGTCAAATGGCATTTCTAGTTCTAGATCCTTGAGGAATCACCACACTGTCTTCCACAATATTAGCTGTGTGACTTTGTACTAGTCATTTTCTGTTTCTGAGTCTCAATTTCCTTGTCTGTATAATCAGGCATTTGGGCTAGAGGAATGCTAAGGCTATTTCCAGTTCAAACATTAGATGACAACAGCTCATTGAAGGCAGAGACTACTTCTTTATTTATCTTTGTATCTTCACTGCCTGGTAGGTAGCATGTAATAAGTGTTTATGTACTGTGCATTTGAACTAAACATAAGTATAGAACTGTAGAGCAGAGAGAATAGAAAAGAACTATCATCTTAACATAACTTAGGGAGATAGAATCAATAAGACTTGGTGACAGATTGGTAAGAGAGTGAGGAACCACACTGACTGCATTGAAATGAGAGACCAGCTGACCAGACTCCAGGAAGATGAACCATCAGTGACTAAATAACTGTTAGCATATCCATAGAAAAATAAGCTTAAATAATTTGGGCTATTTATTATGGAAAAGAGAATTCTCAGAGGGAAATGGATCAGCTGCCACAAACTCTTGATTCAAAAAATAGCTTAAAGCTTGGATTAAAAGCATTAAAGACTATTTCATGTCACTTTGGAATATCCCAATTTTTCTGATGTTACAGGGTTACAAATGTTGAAGTTATGGGCTTTGGCTATATTGGTTCTAAGAGAGGAGCACGTAATGTGACTTAGAACTGAGAAAGACCTGATAACGTGATAATTATAATTTCAGAACTTAAGTGTGTTATAGTCTGCTGGGGAATTTTTGTGCTGTTTTTCATGTCAAGGACATCTGGGACATATAAACCTCAAGATCTCCAAGATATTTTGGAGGTTTAAGGCAATGAGGTTACTTGCAATGGACTATTCTGAGATATCTATGTAAAATAAAGAATAGGGAGATCACCTATTCTAATCCTGTCATTTGACTAATAAGAAAATGGGAAAAGTTGTCTAAGGTTACACATTGAGTTAATGGCAGAGCTGCTATGGAATAAATTAAAAGAAAAAAAACTAATGTTCTTTGAACTTCTATGGGCCAGGACCTTTACATGTAGTACCTCAATTAATGCAATATACCTATGACATAGGTGTAATAGCTTCATTTTTTAGATGCAAAAATAGATGTAGTTATTTGTTTGCCCAAGTTTGTATTAACTTTCAGAGTCAGGATTTGACCCCAAATTGACTTGACTCCAGCCCATGCTTGACTCTCTGCTACCTTGCCATTATTATGGAGAACATATATACCCTGGTTTTCCAGAGACAGTCCTAGTTTATGCAAGTTATCCAGGAATAATTATCAATAGTACCCTTTCACTTAAAAATTTCAGGTTTGGAAGATAAACTGTATGACCAACCTACATTTCACTGTGAATAGAAAACTGTAAAGCACTGCTCACTGTCTTTCAAAGAAAAATTAGGGACCCAGCAGATTACTGCCCATAAAGTTTCCTTGTATTACTCATGGATCTTCAGAGAAAATTGGGTCTCTTTTAAGATAAAAAGGATGTTTCTTCTCATCTGCTACTTTCTGAGGCTTTCTCTCATACACAGGTTAAAGGTTATCAGTAAAGAAAGACATTCATTAGAAAAGGAGATGGGGAGTAATTAAGCTAGGAAAGGGATTCTGTGTAACCTAATTCTGAGATAATAAGTAACTCACAAGCAAGGGGAGAGCCACATATCAATTTAAAGAGCACTGGCACAGAAAACTCTGGGAAGATTAATGTTGACATTGAATCAAAACCTCATTTCAACTGAGTGTGTTAAGAGTATAAATAACATCTGAATAACACTACATTTACTAAGTAGTTTCATTTGTTCATGCGTTCATTCATCCTATTCTGTGCTGAGCCTAAGCTAAATACTATAACTTCCTGAGGGCAGAAGCTGTGGGTTGGTCTTATTTCCAACATCTGGCACAGTGACTGCTGCCTAATAGGTCCACAGTAAATACATGTTGATTAATTTGAGTGAATACAAAGATGACTGAGAGACAGTCTAAAGCATTTACTGTGTAATAGAAGAGAAAGACAAACAAAATCAGAGAATATAACGTTCTGAGTATATAACAGAGGGAAACTATGGAACTCTGCAAAACTGAGAAGGCAACTAAGATAGCATAGAAAGTAGGGGTCAGAATAAACGTCCTGAAGGAGCTGACACCTGGGCTGAATTCTGAAATACCACTTGGCAATATATATACTCTCACTTGATTATGCTTAGACCCAAATAGAGATTATTACTATTTTACAGAGAAAGAAACTAAGTCCCAGGGAGGTTTGCCCAATGTTACACTATGTTCACATTAATTTATTTACTCCTTCTTTATCTGTGAGGAAGTTACAAGATGAGGGTAGGAACTTTGGCGAGGATTACAAATAATGGAGGAAGCCTTTGTGATATTTTGGAATTACAGAAGAGATTCTAGTTCTGAGTACACCTTCTTTGATTCTGGAGAACAAAGAGAAACAAAGCCAAGCCCAAAATGAAGAAAGCTTTAAGAGAAAAAAGCAAAGGCAACTTTAACATTGCATTAGTGTGTTCTTTTGTTTTTAGATCAGACATTGTTGAGAACTTACTATGCATTAAACACTGGAAACACAGAGATGGAATACAACATGTCTCATTTCAAAGAGCCCAATCTCTAGTGAGATAACACAGGCACATATCAGCAGAGGAGGAAAAAGAGGACTGATAACCAAGCCAGGAATAGAAAACAAAATCATTTGCCTGTGTGGAAATTCTCAGTAGCTTGAACATAGTAGGTCAAGCATGTCAGTAAATGGAAACATGGAAGGAAGGCTGTGGGCTCCGTGATGAGAGAGACTATGACAAAACTGATGCTTGTATCACACCCCCACCCAACAACCACCACCCTCTACTCCTCTCCTGGTACCTAGCTCAAGACCAGGTACTGGACAGATTTCTACTGAGCCTTTCTGAATGAACAAATGAATGAATAACAAGTAACATGCACTTCCCTCACAAAGAACACTGGCATTTTAAGACCAGCCTTTGATGCCTTAAACCAAACAAAGTAGAATGTCAGGCCCTGGGTGAGGTAGATATACTGTGGAGCTATTTTGAGAAAATATAATCCCTATTCTGTCATTTCATATAGGGAAACAAAAATCTCCCAACCCTGACTGTATTCCCTACTCCACCCCTACACAGACACACACACACACACACACACACACACACACACGCACGCGGACATGTCAGCTGATTCTGGGTGCCAAGAATTATGGATCATTCTTGCTGCATTCCTATACTTCCTATACTAAGTGACCTTAGGTAGGTCACTTTTCCTCTTAGAAACTGTTTCCTCATTTGTAAAACTGTTAGAATAAGAGCTGCCTTACCTACCCTGCCAGACTACTGTGGGGCTCAGAGGAGATAAGGAGCTTTAAAGTGATATAGAATCCATCCTCTCCCTATCTCCTCCATATCAACAAATGTGACCATCTTTTATATATCCCCAGTGCCTAAAGCACAGACATTGCTCCTTGAATTTTTGTCAAATGAATAAAAGCATAACATTATTATTCTAGGCTTTCAGGAGAAAGACAAAAGGAACTCAGCAGCCCAATGTAGGTAATACAAGCATTCCTGGGAAGCACTTAGCTAACAAACTAAAAGGAATGGAGCCCACATATAAAGAGGTGGTTTGGTAATAAATCACACATTTGCATAAGCTGTGAATCATTCTGTATAATTAGAACAAATAGTTTACCTATAAATCAAGGCTCTGACATCTGTGAAAGTCTGATGTTTATTCCCCTCAAAACACCAAATTATACTGAGAAGATAACAGATGATCTTTCTCTGGGGAGAAAGGTTGAAGAAGGCGTCTTGAGGGACAACGATTGCTAAATCAAACAGTTTAGATGAAAGTAAAAGGGTCTTGAGATGATTCCCAATGACTCATTTTATTGCTTCAGAATTATATACCTGGGCTTGGCAAGACCCATGGTAGAGTAGCATTTTGTGCCTTAGAATGTAATTTCACAGCAATCCCAGGTTCAGCTATATCTGAATCATTTCAATTCTTGCATCAGTAGTGGCTTTCCAATGATCTGGCTGTTTACCTGTATGATAACATTCTAAAAATTCGTCAAGGGTTTGGCCTTCATTAATGTCAAATCAGGACTTCATCCTTTCCAGTCTATGTTCTTGAGAATCATTTTACAGAATTTGTATTCCCCAAAAATAAGCTACTACCATTCATAGGCGGTACAAAAAAGAGTGTCTAAAGGAGCATCTTTTTCATAGGAATCAAGATTTGACTGAAACTCACAAGTCAAAGAACAGAATAGGGAATAAAATCCAAGGGATCAAAATGCAGCCTCATCACTTTTATCTCTTGTCAGGTTTTGTTAACCAGCATCAGAGGGAAAATCGACAGAGGCAATGAGTGGGCCTCGCTCTAAAAAGGCCCTTCCATCTGGTGCAGTGCCGAAACCATCAGCCCTGTAATTAAAATGCAATTGCCATCCCCTGCCGCAATCCCAGGATGGCCATTTTATCTGCATGAGATACAGAGGGGAAAGCACCATTTTTTTGCACTTTTCTGGCTCCATTAAGTTTATTCTCCTTCTATTAATTAATCTAACTACACTAGGGGCTCCTTCTTACTCTGCAAAGCAGGGTGGCACAAACCACACATGGGATGTCTGAAGCAGCATGAATTTTTAAAACTAGGTTCCTATCCTCGTTACAGAAAGACTTAATTACTTCTGACTAAATCTGTAATTAAAATATATCACTGGAGCAGATTCACCTGCATGTGTAGGTGTTGGCACGCACACTCCTGTGACGGGCAAAGATGAATCATCCAGAGATAGTGTGCAGAGAAGGAAATTTTACTCGGTGGCAAGATAATTCTCAAAGACAAGTTCAAAATTAAAGTCAGAGAAAAAATCTGATGACATACAGGAGTAATCCCATTAAATCTTAAGAAAATTATATCATGCCCAATAGCTAATCATGACAAAGGGATGTGCGAGGGTGAAGGAAACTAAGGTAGGAGGTTACAGGGAATTGGGTTGAATTGGGAAGGCAGCCAAAGGTAAAGTCAACCATGACTTCTTTACCATGAAGGTGAGTCAAGGTTGTAGTTAGAAAAACAGTGTGAGCCAGTTAGAAAGCGTGAGTAGTTAGAAAGACAATGTAAGCCAGAAATAGAACTATAAGCAGTATGCAGTCTTGGGTCTCTGCTTTATGTGTTGTTTAGAAAGTGTTATGTGATTAGACATGAAAGATCAAATGAACTATTTCAGCCTGGAGTATAGTAAGGAAAAAAAACTACTAAATTGTCAGATAGAAGAGGTTCAATATTTGTTCTCATACACATAATTTGTCTCTAGCTTGGGTAAGTCCCTTCCTCTTTAGGCCTGTTTCCTCATCTGTAAAATAGGGGCAGTAATATCTATCTCATGCATCAAGACACTATGTGTATCTATGCAACTGTGAGGGCACCATCCATGTCAGCTATGAGCAATGCAGGACTACTGTGTGGTCTATGGCCTGAGAGAGGAAGGGTTTTTATTGCACGAGAAAAGTCTGTGTAGGTACATTATATTTTTAGTTTCCATGACATTAAGCTATATACTGTCATTTGTTCTGAGTTTCCTTATGCTTAAAATTAAGGCATTGGACTTCATGATTTCTTAAAGTCTTGTTCAATTCTCATATTTAAAAGTATTACAGTTGATTCACACATTCAACTAAAATTCAAGTAGGACCTAAGACAAGTGCAGAAAATTAAAAAATAGTTGAAATATGTTCCTTTCCTTTAAGAGTTCCCGTGGACTTTATGCTAACTATATAAAGTCCTTCTAGGTAAGACATTTGGTTTTTTTAATTGTATTTTCTTAGGCCCTGATATTCAAGTACAATTATCAAATTATAGCACTGTAAAACATTAAGCTAATAAGAGTAAGCAATTGCAAATTTTAAATGACATTTAAAATTAGGCAAAGTCTCATCTTTAGACAAATAAAATTACAGTTGATCCTTCAACAACATAGGTTTGAAATGCATGGGTCCACTTATACACAGACTGTTTTCAATCAAATGCAGATGTGGGAGTTGAGTAGGTGAGGATTTTGGTACACATCAGGTCCTAAAACCAATCCCTCAAATATATTGAGAAACAACTGGATTTGGAATGTCTTTGGATTATTTTAATATGAAATACTGAACTGAAATTCAGAAAGATCAACTCTAGTCCTGGATTAACTGCTAGTCACTTGAGAGCTTAAGTCGTTTGGTCTCTCAGAGTACCAGCTCCCAGATTTGGATCATAATCCTGAAGGATACAATCCCAAAGCCATAATCCTGAATGTTGAAATCCTGAAAGATCAAAGTCCCCCAAAATACAAATCCCTATAAGTCTAAAATCCCTAACATCTAAAATCTTGAAAATCACAATCACAGGATAATTTGCCTCATGTTAGTCCAGCTCTTATGGATTATCCCTGTGCAATTGCCCATAATCTATTCCTGTAATACACATTCTCATATGTCAAATTTTCTTTGTCGTTTGTCTAGTTTTCTTCATTATTTTCAAATTTCAGCATTATTTTTTACAATTCACTATGCTATATATTTCATCTTCACATCATTTCCAATACTGAAGGAATAAATTGTGTGGAGACTTCTAGAGAGTTCTAATTTGTTTTATGCATTTTTTGCAAATTTGACTCCATGAAAGTGCATTATCACAATATTGACTTTGTATATAAGCATTGTGTGTGTATAAAAAAGTGTTGAAATGTCCTCAATAAATGAAGAAATGCCCTTTTCGGACATGTACATTTGTGAAAGATAAAATTTCTCAAGATCTCAGCCCTTTGGATGACTATGTACACAGTGGTGACCCATTTGTAGTTTTTCATCTATCTCATCAAAAGACTTAGGTTGTTTGTCATGGTATTTCAGATGACCACATTATAAAGCTGGGTACACACAATTACCAACCACAGTGATGCATATTTATACATTTCCTTTTTCACCTATTTCTTTATGCATATGATTCACCTACTCATAACTGTTACAATCATGGGACTACTCTTAGTATACCTGAGTGTTTATGCTTGTAAAAACACATATTTTATTATTGCCTATTTAATTGTTAAGATATCATATGAAATGTTTTGTCATGTTTTTATATGTTTCTCAAATAAATGTCCTTTAAAATGTAGGGAAATATCTTTTAAATTTTTTAAAATTATTTTTCCAGGATTATATTTTAATCATTTGAGATTTCAACATTTGGGATTATGGTGTTTAGGATTGTGTCTTTCAGTATTATGATCAGCTCCTTCAGTCTCCTTCCAATCAAGTAAGAGATTGGGCCAACCAAGATTATCTCTGAGCTTAAAGCTTTAGGGATTTATATTTTAGTTAGGCAATTATCAAATTCTTTAAAATAATTGCACTGTGAATACATACACTTTGGTTTAAGTGTTGTATTTTACCAAATACAAGTGTTAGCATACACTTATACCAAAGATGACCAAACTCTTTCTGATACCTCATAAGACACCCCTAATACCATAAATAGTTGATCATTCTTACTAAACCAGATAAAGTTTGTAACATGAAATTTACAGAAAGTTAAAATTATCATTGAACCAGTTCTTTCAAATTCCTTCATAATAATTTTGATTTCAGAGCTGCTAATTTAAACTCACTGATTTAAATTTTGCTATGTATTTTCACCTCCATTCACTGCTTTCTTACTAAATAAATCTTTTGCATAGATTTTATCTTTTAATTTCATCTTCAGTTAAGCAGACTGGCTGAAGCACAGAGTCTATGTAAGGGAGGAATACGAGACAGGACTGGATATAGAATCCTAACCCTGACACTTCCTAATAGTCTGTCCTCAGGTAAATGATTCAATATCCCCTAGTCTCAGTCTCTCTATCTGTGAAATTAGAATAATAACAGCCACTCCACAGAATTATTTTAAAAATTAAAGGTTATATACAAAGAATTTCTAGTATAATGTCTAAACTGTAGTAGGTATTCTAAAACGTATTTTCTTCTCACTGTACCCCAACTATAACATCCTCCATAGATTAAACACTTTTCCAGAGAAGAGAATTTATTTAACCAGGAAAAAATTGTTCTAGATATAATAGTATTAAAACAATATTTATATCAAATGTATACCATAGATTTCTTGAAATAATATGTCAGATTATACTCACTCCATACATTCATCAAAAAGACTTAGAAGTTCCAGGCAATTCTACCCTTGTAAAATATTCACATAAGATATCCAGTATTTGAGAGAGAGAATAGAAGAAACTAATTTACTATCCGTTTCTCCAGATCTTTGACCTCTAAACAATTAGATACCAAAATGTAATATACTTAGGTTTTATTAGCTTTACTACCATTAGAAGTGTCATTACCAAATAGGTTATGTGTTAGGAGTTGGAACTTGACTCTGGAGGCAGAGCTAGGACACCAGTCCAAATTGAGGACTAGCTAAAACAGGGAATGGGTGGAAGTAGCTTTCCATAAGACATGCCCACCAGTGTGCCATGTCAGTTTACCATTGCCATGGCAACATCCAGAAGTTACTGCCCCTTTCCATGGCAATAATCTGACGACCTGGAAGTTGTCACCCTATTTCAATAAATTTTGGCATAATCTGCCCCTTAATTTGCATACAATTGAAGTGGGTATAAATATGACTGCAGACATGCCTTTGAGCTGCTACTCTAGGCACACTGCTTATGGGGATCCTTGCTCTGCAAGGAGCAATACCTCTGCTGCTGCTATACCTGCTGCTTCAATAAAAGTTGCTGTCTAACACTACTGGCTCACCCTTAAATTCCTTCCTGGGCAAGTCCAAAAACCCTCTTCAGCTAAGCTCTAATTAGGGGGGCTTGCCTGCCCTGCCTTAGTTACGATTTTAGCTTTTATAGATGCTCTGTGTAAGAAATGCTCACCCATAAGAAATAATCTAATATCTTTGAAAAATCTCAGCTTAAAGATATCCATCATGAATTTAACCAAAGCCTCTCTTTACAAGGAATACACATAATAATCTTTCCTCTAAAATGCAGGTCTAGGAAAAACTTTCTAGTCAACAGACTTGCTTCCTTTTACGAAACAAAAGCAATAATATAAGTCACTATGTTATTTTTGCTTTAGTATCAAAGAAGCTTAAAGGTACATCTAGAGGTTTATTTAAACACTAGATTTTTGTCCCCATGAGTACCTCCACAATCTCATTTACACTGCATTCAGAATCTTCCAAAAATTTTTTTTGTTTTTGTTTTCAGTCTTAACTTCTCAAATAATCAGGAGCCTGATTCTAGGAAGATGGAGTACATGTATGTTTCCCTAGTTCTCTTGCAGGGTAAAACTAAAACTCTTGGACTTTATAGAAAACAACAAACATAATAAGACTCCTAAATGTGGAGGGAAGCAGCAGACTAACTAGCGACCTTGGGACCCAGAGAATGACATGGTGGTCTGTCCCATGGGTTTTCTTTTTGCCTCAAAGATGCAAGAATGGGTACCACAGAAGCCAAAACCCCTGAAATGCCAGTAGGTACAAACAAAAGCCAACAAAAATCTGTTCTCTAGACAAAGCATCAGGAAAGAGGCGGCCCAACAAGACAAAAAACTCTCAGAAAATAAATTTTCTACTACAGCCAAACACCACAGGAAAAAAACTGTGGCCCCGTTCTACTCACAGCAACAAAAGCTAGTGAGTTGTCTAGACTTTCACCCTCTCCGTACTGTAACAATGTGTCCCTACCCCACCATCAGAGTGATGTCAGAGATGGCGAAGTAAGAAGCGGAGACATTCATTTCTGCCAAGTAGCAATGAGCCTCTCCCTACACCACTATGGTGTCAGTAGAGGAAATGTGGGGTACTAGAACTTCTACTCACCTCAAAAGAAATGAGGATCCCCTCCTTGCTTGTGTAGTGTCAGAACAGTCTTGTAGAAAATTGTAATTTTTACCACAGCCCAGAACCCTGCCCAGCAGTAACAAGGGACCCCTTCTTCTGTTGCAGCTGTCAAGTGGGGAACCTGTAATTCTATTCCCATCTGGCAAAAAGGTGGCAATATCCTCCTTCTTTCAGAGTATTTATTGTCTGCAGAAGTCAATCAAGACAGATTATATAAGTCTGATGTGGAGTCACATAATCTAATACACAAAATTGTCAAGTTTTACTAGGAAACCACATATACCAAGAACTAGGAATATCTTAAATGAAATGAGAAAAATGTAATTAGTAGATATGAACACAGATATGGCAGATATTTAGAATTATCGGGCAAAGATTTTAAAGCAGCCATCATAAAAATGCTTTATCGAGCAATCATAAACATGCTTGAAACAAAAAATAATCTCCCCAGAAAAATTAAGTCTCAGAAAAGAATATAAAAAGGGACAGCTTCTGTTGAAAACAGTATTGTGGTTTCGCAAAAAATTAAAAATAGAAATACCACATTATCCAGCAATTCCACTTCCGAGTATATACTGAAAATAATTCAAAGTTGAGTCCTGAAGAATATGTGTTTTGCTTTGTTTTGTTTAGCTTTTGAATTATTATTTTCATTTATTTTAGATTCAGAGGTACATGTGCAGGCTTGTTACATGTGTATATTGTGTAATGCTGACTATTGGGTTTCTAATGATTCTGTCACCCAAGTAGTGAACATAGGACTCAGTAGGTAGTTTTTCAGCCAATGCCTCACTCCTTGCCTCCCTCCTTCTAGAATCCCCAATGTTTATTGTTCCCATCTTTGTGTCCACGTGTACCCTATGTTTTACTCCTACTTATAAGTGAGAATATATAGTATTTGGTTTTCTGTTCCTGCATTAATTCACTTAGGATAGTGACCTCCAGGTGCATCCATGTTGCTACAAAGAACATTATTTCATCCTTTTTATGGCTGTTGTATATGTATCCTATTTTTTTTTTATCCAATTCATTGTTGATAAGCATCTAGGTTGATTCCATGTCATTGCTATGGTGAATAGTGCTGAGATAATCATGCAAGTGCTTGTGCTTTTTGGTAAAAGGGTTTATTTTCCTTTGGGTATATACCCAGTAATAAGATTCCTAAGTCAAATGACAGTTGTGTTTTAAGAAATCTCCAAACTGCTTCCCACAGGGGCTGAACTAATTTACATTCACACCAACAGTGTATAAGTGTTCCTTTTCTTCACAACCTCACCAACATCTGTTATGTTTTCACTTTTTAATAATAGCCATTCTGACTGGTGTGAGATGGTACCTCATTGTGGTTCTGATTTGTATCTGTTTGATGAATAGTGAGGTTGAGCATTTTTTCATGTTTGTTGACTACTTGTATGTCTTATTCTGAGGAGTGTCTGCTCATGTCCTTTGCCTAATTTTTACAGAGATGTTTGGTTTTTGCTTGTTAAGTTCCTAATAGATTCTGGATATTAGACCTCTGTCAGTTTGCAAATAAAATTTTTCTTATTCTGTAGGTCGTCTGCTCTCTTGATAGTTTATTTTGCTGTAAAGACACTGTTTAGTTTATTTAGGTCCCACTTGTCAATTTTGTCTTTGAAGCTATTGCTTTTAAGGATTTAGTTATATTCCTTGCATAGATCAATGTCTAGAAGAGTATTTCCTGGATTTTCTTCTAGTATTTTTATAGTTCTAGGTTTCACACGTTAGTCTTTAATCTATTTTTAGTTAATTTTTGTATGTAGTGAAAGCCAAGGGTCCAATTTCACTCTTCTGTATTTGGTTAGCCAGTTTTCCCAGAAGCACTTGCTGAATAGGGTATCCTTTCCCAACTGTTTATTTTTGTAAGGTTTGTTGAATACCAGTTGGCTGTATGTGGGCAGCTTTATTTCAGAGGTCTCTATTTGGCTACATTGATCTGTGTCTACATTTGTACCATACCATGTCATTTTGTTTACTGCAGCCTTATAGTTTAGTTTGAAGTTAGGTAATGTGATGATTCCAGCTTTATTATTTTTGCTTAGGACTTCCTTGGCTCTTTGGGCTCTTTTAGTTCCATATGAACTTTATTATCATTTTTTCTAATCATGTGAAAAAAAATGACATTGGTAATTGCATAGACATAGCATTGAATCTATAGATTGCTTTGGGCAGTATGAACATTTTAATGACATTGGTTCTTCCAACCTATGTATGTAGAAAGCTTTTCCATTTATTTGTGTCATCTCTGATTTATTTCAGCACTGTTTTCTACTTCTCATTGTAGAGATATTTCACTTCCTTGGTTATAGGTATTAGTGGGTACTTTTGTGTGTAAATTGTAAATGGGATTACATTCTCTTTTTTAATCATTATTTGAGACAGGGTCTCATTCTGTCACCCAGGCTGCAGTGCAGTGGTGTGAACATGGCTAATAGGACCCCTGATCTCCTGGGCGCAAGCCTCCAGAACAACTAGGACCACAGCCACATGTTTCCATACTTGGCTAATTTTTTCAGTGAATTCTTGACTTGGTTCTTAGGTTGAATTTGTGTGTGTGTGTATATAAATGTTAGCGATTTTTCCATGTTGATTTTGTATCCTGAGACTTTGCTGAACTATTTAAAAAAATAGGTCTAGGGATATTTGGCAGAATCTTCAGGGTTCTATAGGTATAAAAAAGGTATTGAAGAGTTTGGTATTTATTGTAGTCTTCTCAGTCTGGCCTTGTTTGTACCTGTCCTTTTTAGAAAGACTTTCAAGGCATTTGAAATAACTTGAGTGTTGTGATTTAAGCTCTACCTGCATTAGGGGCCACCCCAAGCACACTAGCAAAGAGAGAAAATCTGACTTCCTCTTTTCCTATGTAGATGCCTTTTATTTCTTTCTCTTTCCTGGTTGTTTCAGCTAAAACTTCCAGCAGTATGTTGAATAGCAGTGGAGAAAGTGGACATTATTGTCTTGTTCCAGTTCTTCGGAGGAATGCTTCCAGCTTTTGCCCATTCACTATGATGTTGGCTGTAGGTTTATGGTAGATGGCTTTTATTATTCTGAGGTATGTTCCTTTGATGCCTAGTTTGTTGAGGGTATTTAACATGCAGGCATCTTGGATGTTATCGCATGCTTTTCCTGCATCTACTGAGATAATCTTATGGGTTTTGTTTTTAATTCTGTTTATATAATGTATCACATTTATTGATTTGCATATGTTGAACCATCCTTGAATTCCAGGAATAAAGCCTACTTCATCAGGGTGAATAACTTTTTGATGTGCTGCTGCATTCAGTTTGATAGTATTTTGAGGACTTTTGCGTCTATATTCATCAGAGATATTGGCCTGTAGTTTTCTTTTTTGTTTTGTCTTTGCCAGACTTCGGTACCAAGATAAAATTGATTTCATAGAATGAGTTAAAGAGGAGTTTCTCCTCAATTTTTTTGGAATTGTTTCAGTAGGATTGATAGCAGTTCTTCTTTGTACATCAAGCAAAATTTGGCTGTGAATCTATCTCGTCCAGGGCTTGTGTTTTTTATAGGTATTTTTATTACTTATTCAATTTTATGACTCATTATTGGTCTGTTCAGGATTTTGATTTCTTCCTTGTTCAATTTTCCAAAGTTGTGTGTTTCTAGAAATCTATCTATTTCCTCTAGATTTTCCAGTTTTTGTGCATAGAAATGTTCACAGTAGTCTCTGAGGATCTTTTGTATTTCTGTGGTATTGGTTGTGATGTTATCGCTGTCATTTCTAATTGTGCTTATTTGGATCTTCTATTTCTTTTTTCATGTAGCAAGCAGTTTATCAGTCTCATTTATCCTTTCAAAGAACCAACTTTGTATGTTGCTGAATCTTTGTATAATTTTGGGGGTCTTAGTTTCATTTAGTTATGCTCTGGTTTCAGTTATTTCTTTTCTTCCACTAGCTTTGGGATTAGTTTTTTTTTGTTCTAGTTGCTTTAGGTGTGAGGTTAGATTGTTAATTTGAGATCTTTCTATCTTCTTGACTGAGGTGCTGAGCATTGTAAACTTTCCTCTTAACACTGCTTTTGCTGCATCCCAGAGAATTTTGTATGTTTTGTCTCTGTTTTCATTTGTTTCAAGTATTTTTTTATTTCTGCCTAAATCTTGTTGTTTACCCAAAAGTCATTCAGGAGAAAATTGTTTAATTTTCATGTATTTGTGTGACTTTGAGAGATCTTCTTGGTACTGATTTCTATTTTTATTTCATTGTATGCTTAGTACAATTTCAATTGTTTTAAATTCATTAAGACTTGCTTTATAACAGAGAATGTGGTCAATCTTAGAGTATGTTCCATGTGCAGAGGACAATGTATATATTGAGGTTGTTGGGTGGATTCTTCTGTAGATGTTTATTAGATACAACTGGTCAAATGTCAAATTTAAGTCCATATTTTTTTCATTAGTTTTCTGCCTCAATAATCTGTCTAATGCTGTCAGTGAGATGTTGAAGTTCCCCACTATTATTAGTGACTGTCAATATTTTTTCTTGTGTCTAAAAGTACTTGATTTTTGAATCTGGGTGCTCCAATATTGAGTGCATGTATGCTTACAATAGTTAGGTCTTCTCACTGAATTGAACACATTATCATTATATAATGCCTTTCTTGGTCTTTTTTTTTTTTTTTTTTTTTTTACTGTTTCTGACTTAAAGGCTGTTTTACGTGATATAAGAATGGTGATCTCTGATATTTTTTGTTTGAAATTTGTGATAGATCTTTCTCCATCCCTTTACTTTATGAGACTATAGCATTTCTGGACCTGCCCTGGGCCAGAGGGGAGCTCAGTATACTGAAAGGTGAATCCAGGCATGGTAGCATTCACCACAAGCTGAATAAAGAGCCCTTGGGCCTCAAGATAAAATCTGTAGAAGCCTGGCAGTAAGTACTCCTTAAGGGCCTATTGTGGTATAGTTCATATGATGAAGCTTCTCTGCCTGTGGACAGGGGAGGAAACAATGAGAAGGACTGCATCTCATGATTTGAGTATCAGATCAGCCACACTAAAATAGAACACCACGTAGGTTTCTAAATTTTTGACTCTAGTCCCTCATCCTTGAACAGCACCTCTGGACCCATGCAGGGCCTTGGGAACTCACCTCACTGAAGGGAAGGATATAAACTTGGATAGCCACACTAGCTGCTAATTATAGTCGCAGGGCCTTGAGCAAACATAGGTGGTAGGTAGCAAGGTAGTAGTAACAGCGGGATTGGGCAAGACACAGTGCTATGCTGGCTTCAGGTTTGACCCAGCACAGTCCTAGTGATGGTGGCTGCAGAGGTTTTTGTGTCACCGGAACACTAGGTCCAAATAGCTTAGAATGGAGAGACAGCGGCTCCATATGTTTGGAAGAAGGTAAGGGAAAGGATCAAGAGTCTCTGCCTGGTAATCCAGAGAAGTCTTTTGGATCTTATCAAAGACCACCAAGGTGGTAACTCTGAGTCTCCAAGAATCATAGCATTACTAGGCTTGGGGTGCACCCTAATGTGGATATAACTTAAATCACAACACTCAAGTTCTTCCAAATACCTGGAAAGCCTTCCGGAGAAGGACAGGTACAAACAAGGCCAGACTGACTGCAATAAATAACAAACTCTTCAATGCCCAGGCACTGAAAAAACCTACTAGCATCAACACTATCTAGAAAAATATGACCTTACCAAATGTACTAAATAAGGCACTGGAAAACAATGCTGGAGAAAGAGATATGTGACCTTTCAGACAGAGAATTCAAAATCACTGTTGATGAAACTAAAAGAAATTCAAGATAACACAGAGAAGGAATTCATAATTTTATCAAATAAATTTCACAAAGAGATTTAAATAATTAAAAAAGAACCAAACAAAGATTCTGGAGATGAAAATGCAACCGACACACTGAAAAACACATCAGAGTCTTTTAATAGCAGAACTGATCAAGCAAAGAAAGCATAAGTGATCTTGAACATAGGCTATTTGGAAATACACAGTCAGATGAGAAAAAATTTTAAAAAATAATTAAAAGAAGAAAGCATGTCTGCAGGATTTAGAAAATATCTTTAAAAGAGCAAGTCTAAGAATTATTGGGCTTAAAGAGGAGGTAGAGAAAAAGATAGAGGTGCAAAGTTTATTCAAATGGATAATAACAGAGAATTCCCAAATGTAGAGAAAGATAACAATATCTAAGTACAAAAATAAAATACCAAGCAGGTTTAACCAATAGAAGACTAACTCAAGACATTTAATAGCCAAACTCCCAAAGGTCAAGGATAAAAAAAGAACTCTAAGAGCAACCAAAGAAAAGAAAAAAAAAGAAGAAGAAGAAGGAAAAGGGAAACAAATAACATATAAGGAACTCCAATATGTCTAGCAGCAGATTTTTCAATAGAAACCTTATAGGTCAGGAGAGAAGCATGACATATTTAATGCACTGAAGGAACAAACTTTTACCCTAAAATACTATCTGGTGAAAATAACCTTCAATCATGAAGGAGAAATAAAGACTTATCCAGAGAAACAAAAGCTGAGGGATTTCATCAACACTAGACCTGCCATATAAAAAATGCTAAAGGCAGTACCTCAGTCAGACAAAAAAGAATATTAATGAACAGTAAAAAATCATCAAAAGGTATGAAACTCATTGCTAATAGTAAAGACACAGAAAAACACAGAATATTATAACATTATAACTGTGAGCATAAACCACTTAAGTAGAAAGACTAAAATATGAACCAATCAAAAATAACTAGAGCAAATTTTCAAGACATAGACCATGCAATAAGATATAAATAGAAGTAACAAAAAGTTAAAAAGAAATGAAGTTAAAATGTAGAGTTTTTATTAATTTTCTTTTTGTTTGTTTATGCAGAGTTAAGTTGTTATCAGTTTATAATAATGGGTTTTAAGATACCATTTGCAAGTCTTATGGTAACCTCAAATCAAAAAACAGGATACATAAAAAATAAAAAGCAAAAAAAATTCAAATCATACCACCCAACAAAATCATACTAAAAGGAAGACATGAGAGAAAAAAAGAAAAAAAGAAGACCTCAAAGCAACCGGAAAAGAAATATAATTGTAAGAGTAAGTCCTTACTTGTCTGTAATAACACAATAACATTAGAACCAACAAATTAAGTAATGCTGTAGGATACAAAATCAACATACAAAAATCAGTTGCATTTCTGTATGCCAACAGTGAACAAGATAAAAAACAAATCAAGAAAGTTATCCCATTTACAATAGTTACAAATACAATGAAATATCTAGTTTTTTTTCACTTTTATTTTAAGTTTGGGGTACATGTGCAGTATGTGTGGGTTTGTTACATAGGTAAACCTGTGTCATGGGGATTGGTTGTAAAGATTATTTCATCACCCCGGTATTAAGCCTAATACTCATTAGTTATTTTTCCTGCTTCTCTACTTCCTCCCACCCTCCACCCTCTGATAAGCCCCAGTGTGTATTGTCCCCCTCTATAAATAAGTGAGAATGTGGATTATTTGGTTTTCTGTTCTTGCGTTAGTTTGCTAAGGATAACAGTATCCAGCCCCATCTATGTCCCTGCAGAGGACATAATCTCTTTCTTTTTTTTACAGCTGCACAGTATTTCATGGTGTATATGTTCCACATTTTCTTTTCTTTCCTTTTTTTTTTTTTTTTTTGAGACAGAGTCTCGCTCTGTCCCCCAGGCTGGAGTGCAGTGGTGCGATCTCGGCTCACTACAAGCTCTGCCTCCCAGGTTCACGCCATTCTCCTGCCTCAGCCTCCCAGGTGGCTGGGACTACAGGTGCCCGCCACCACGCCCAGCTTATTTTTTGTATTTTTAGTAGAGATGGGGTTTCACCGTGTTAGCCAGGATGGTCTCAATCTCCTGACCTCGTGATCCACCCGCCTCCGCCTCCCAAAGGGCTGGGATTACAGGTGTGAGCCACCGCGCCCGGCCCACATTTTCTTTATCTAATCTATGACTGATGGGCATTTGGGTTGATTCCATGTCTTTGCTATTGTGAATAGTGCTACACTGAATATATGCATGTATGTATCTTTATAATAGAACAATTACAATTTATATTCCTTTGGATATATACCCAATAATGGGGTTGCTTGGTCGAATTAGTTCTCTCTTTAGGTTTTTGAGGAATCACATTGTCTTCCACAATGGTTAACCTAATTTACACTCCCAACAACATGAAAGTATTCCTTTTTCCCTATGACTTGGCCAGCATCTGTTATTTTTTGACTTTTTAATAATAGCCATTCTGACTGGTGTGAGATGGTATCTCATTGTGGTTTTGATTTGCATTTCTCTAATGATTAGTGATGCTGAGCTTTTTTTCATAGGTTTGTTGGCCACTTGCATGTCTTCTTTTGAGAAGTATCTGTTCATGTCCTTTGCCCACTTTTTAATGGAGTTGGGTTTTTTTTTTCTCTTGTAAATTTGTGTAACTTCCTTATAGACGCTGGATATTAGACCTTTGTCAAATGTATAGTTTGCAAATATTTTCTTCCATTGTATCGATTGTCTGTTTCTTCTGTTGATAGTTTATTTTGCTCTGCAGAAGCGCTTTCATTTAATCAGGTCCCACTTGTCAATTTTTGTCTCTGTTGCAATTGCTTTTGGTGTCTTAATCATGAAATATTTGCCCCAGCCTATATCCTGAATTATATCGCCAGAGTGTCTTCAAAAGTTTTTATAGTTCTGGGTTTTACATTTAAGTCTTTAATCCATCTTGAGTTAATTTTTGTATGTGGTGTCAGAAGGGATCCAGTTTCATTTTTCTGCATATGGCTAGTCAGTTATTACAGCATCATTTATTGAATAGCGAGTCCTTTCCCCTATTGCTTGTTTTTGTCAGGTTTGCCAAAGATCAGATACTTGTAGGTGTGTGGCCTTATTTCTAGGCTCTGTGTTCTGTTCCATTGGTCTATGTGTGTGTTTTTGTACCAGTACCATGCTGTTTTGGTTACTGAGGCCCTGTAGTATAGTTTTAAGTTGGATAGTGTGATGCCTCCAGCTTTGTTCTTTTTGTTTAGGGTTGCCTTGGCTTTCTGGTTCCTTTGGGTTCCATATGAATTTTAAAATATCTTTTTCTAGTTCTGTGAAGAATGTCAGTGGTAGTTTAATGGGAATAGCATTGAATCTATAAATTGCTTTGGGTAGTATGGCCATTTTAACAATAATTATTCTTTCTATCCATGAGCATGGAATGCTTTTCCATTTGTTTGTGTCATCTCTGATTTGAGTAGTTGGTTTGTAGTCTCATTGTAGAGAATTTCCCTTGTTAGCTGTATTACTAGGCATTTTATTCTTTTTGTGGCAGTTGTGACTGGAAGTTCATTTGTGATTTGGCTCTCGGTTTGACTGTTTTTAGTATATAAGAATGAGATTGCCAGTGATTTTTGCAAGTTGATTTTGTATCCTGAGACTTTCCTGAAGTTATCAGTTTAAGAAATTTTTGGGCTGAGATGGAGTTTTCTAGATATAGGATCATGTCATCTGCAAACAAAGATAGTTTGACTTCTTCTCTTCCTATTTGAATATCCTTTATTTCTTTCTCTTTGTAACTGCTCCGGCAAGAACTTCTCATACTTTGTTGAATAGGAGTGGTGAGAAAGGGCATCCTTGTCTTATGCTAGTTTTCAAGGGAATTGCTTCCAGCTTCTGCCCATTCAGTATGATGTTGGCCATGGGTTAGTTATTGATGGCTCTTACTATTTTGCAGTGTGTGATTTCAATACCCAGTTTGTTGAGAGTTTTTAACATAAAGAGCTGTGAAATTTTATCAAAAGCCCTTTCTGCATCTATTGAGATACTCATGTGGTTTTTGTCTTTAGTTCTATTTATGTGATGAATCATGTAATCATTTATTGATTCATGTCTGTTGACCCAACCTTGCATCCTGGGGAAGAAGCCTACTGGATTGTGATGGAAAGCTTTTTGATGTACTGCTGTACTCGGTTTGCCAGAATTTTGTTGATTTTTGCATTGATGTTCATCAAGGAAATTGGTCTGAAGTTTTCTGTTTTTGTTGTATCTCTGCCAGATTTTAGTATCAGGATGATGCTGGCCTCATAGAATGAGTTAGGGAGGAGTCAGTCCTTCCTTTTCAATTTTTTGAAATAGTTTCAGTAGGAATGGTACCAGCTCTTTGTACATCTGGTAGAAATCAGCTGTGAATCCATCTGGTCCTGGGTAGATAGGACCAGGTTTATTGGTTGGTAGGCTCCTCATTATTGCCTCAATTTCAGAGCTCATTATTGGTCTGATCAGAAATTCAATTTCTTCCTGGTTCAGTATGCGAGGGTGTAAGTGCCCAGGGATTTATCCATTTTTTTCTAGATTGATCTAGTTTATGTGCCTATAGGGGTTTATAATACTCCTGTTTGTATTTCTGTGGGGCCAGTGTAACATCCCCCTTGTCATTTTTAATTGTTTTTATATAAATCTTCTCCCTTTTCTTCTTTATTAGTCTAGCTAGCAGTCTATCTACTTTATTTTTTTTTTTAATCAGCTCTGGATTCATTGATGTTTTGAATAGTTTATCATGTCTCTATCTCCTTTAGTTCAGTTCTGATTTTGGTTATTTCTTGTCTTCTGCTAGCTTCAAGATTTGTTTGCCATTGGTTCTCTAGTTCTTCTAGTAGTGATGTTAGGTTGTTAACTTGAGATCTTCCTTTCTTTTTGATGTGAGCATTTAGTGCTATAAATCATCCTCTCAAAACTGCCTGAGCTGTGTCCCAGAGATTCTGGTATGTTGTATCTTTGTTCTCCTTATTTTCAAAGAACTTCTTGATTTCTATCTAATTTCATTATTTACCCGAAAGTCATTCAGGAGCAGGTTATTCAATTTCCATGTAATTGCATGGTTTGAGTGAATTTCTTAGTCTTGACTTCTTACTTGATTGTGCTGTGGTCTGAGAGACTGTTATGATTTCAGTTATTTTGCATTTGGTGAGGAGTGTTTTATTTCCGATTATGTGATCAATTTTAGAGTAAGTGCCATGTGGCAATGAAAAGAATGTATATTCTGTTATTTATGGATGGTGGACAGTTCTGTAGATATCTATCTGATGCATTTTATCCAGAGCTGCTGTCAGGTCTTGAATATCTTTGTTAATTTTCTGTTTTGATGATATGTCTAATATTGTCAGTGAGGCGTTAAAGTCTCACACTATTATTGTGCAGAGGTCTAAATCTCTTTGAGGATCTTAACCAAAGAAGTGAATAATCTTTGCAATAAAAACTATGAAACATTTGTGCAAGATATTGAAGAAGACACCAGGCCGGGCGCGGTGGCTCAAGCCTGTAATCCCAGCACTTTGGGAGGCCGAGACGGGCGGATCACGAGGTCAGGAGATCGAGACCATCCTGGCTAACACAATGAAACCCCGTCTCCACTAAAAAAAATACAAAAAAATTAGCCGGGTGTGGTGGCGGCGCCTGTAGTCCCAGCTACTCGGGAGGCTGAGGCAGGAGAATGGCGGGAACCCGGGAGGCGGAGCTTGCAGTGAGCCGAGATCGCGCCACTGCACTCCAGCCTGGGCGACAGAGCGAGACTCCGCCTCAAAAAAAAAAAAAAAAAAAAAAGAAGAAGACACCAAAAAATAGAAAATTATTCCATGTTCATGGATTGGAAGAATTAATATAGCTAAAATGTCCATGCTATCCAAAGCAATCTACAAATTGAACGCAATCCCTCTTAAAATACCAATGAAATTCTTCACAGAAATAAAAAAAATTCCTAAATTCATATAGAATGATACAAGACCCAGAATAGCCAATAAATGGTGCTGGGAAACATGTATATCCATATGGAAAAGAAGAAAATTCAACCGCTATCTCTCACCACATACAAAAATCAAATCAAAGTGGATTAAAGACTTAAATCTACAACCTCAAACAATAAAACTACTACAAAATACATTGAGGAAACTCTCCAGGACACAGAACTGGGCAAAGGTTTCTTGAGTAATGCCCCACAAGCACAGCCAACCAAAGCAAACATGGACCAATGAAATCCCATCATATTAAAAAAAAAAAAAAACTTATGCACAGCATAGGAAACAATACATAAGGTGAAGAGATAACCCATAGAATGGCAGAAAATATTTGCCAACTATGCACCTGACAAAACAGAATATATAAAGAGCTCAATCATATAGGAAATATCTAATAATCTGATTTTAAAATGGGTAAAAGATCTGCAGAGAAATGCAAATCAAAACTGCAATGAGATATTATATTGTTCCATTTAAAATTGTTTTTCCAAGAGTCAGGCAATAACAAATGCAAGTGAGGATGTGGAAGAAAGGGATCCCTCATACACTGTTGGTGGGAATGTAAAGTAGTACAACCACTGAGAAAAATGGTTTGGAAGTTCTTCAAAAACTACAAATAGAGCTATCTTATGATCCAGCAATCCCTCTCCTAGGTATATACCCAAAAGATAGGAAATCGACATACCGAAGAGATATCTGAACTCCCATGTTTATTTCAGCACTATTCACAATAGGCAAGATTTGGGAGCAACCTAAGCGTCTATCAACAGAAAAATGGATAAAGAAAATGTGGTACATATACACAACAGAGTACTATTCAGCCATAAAAACGAATGAGATCTTTTCATTTGTAACAACATGGATGTAACTGGAGATCATTATGTTAAGTGAAATTAGCCAGCCACAGGAAGACAAAATTCACATGTTCTCCCTTATTTGTGGGATCTGAAAATTTAAACAATTGAACTCATGGAGACAGAGAGTAGAAGGATGGTTATCAGAGGCTGGAAAGGGCAGTGGGGTACAGGGAGGGGGTGGAGTTGATCGGTGCAAAAAATTAGAAAGAATAAATAAGGCCTACTATTTGACAGCATAACAGAGTGACTATAGTCAATAATAATTTAATTGTACATTTAAAAATAACTAAAAGAGTATGATGGGATAGTTAGTAACACAAAGGATAAATGTTTGAGGGGATGAATATTTCATTCTTCATGATGTGATTGCTACACATTGCATCTCATTTAATTCGTAAATATATATACATACTATGTACCCACAAAAATTTAAAAATTTTAAAAGTCTTTATAAATGTAAAGACAAAAGCAGAAAATGTGGTACATATATATGATAGAGTACTATTCAGCCTTTCAAAAGAATTAATCCTGTCATTTGGAACATGGATGGTATTGGAGGTGATTATGTTAAGTGAAATAAGCTAAGCACGGAAAGACAAACTTTGCATGTTCTCATCTATTGGTGAGAACTAAAAATTAGAACAGTTGATCTCATGGAGATAGAGAGTAGAAGGATGGTTAGCACAGGCTGGGAAGGGTAGTGGAGGGTTGCAGGGGATGTGGAGAGCCTTAATGAGTATAAAATAATAGAAAAAATGAATAATACCTAATATTTGCTAGCATAACAGGGTGATTATAGTACAAGGTAATTTAATTGTACATGTTTAAATAATTAGACAAGTATAATTGGATTGCTTACAAAGCATAAGTGCTTGAGGAGATAAATGCCCCCATTTACCCTGATGTGAAGATGCTATTAGAGCTGCTCAAGGCTGACAATTGCTTTGGAAGGAGTCTGTGGAGTGAGACCCACCTCTTCTCACACTGCTTCAATTTGTCAGACTCCAGAGTCTGACTATGCACTCAGAAATCAGATAGCAAATCAAAGTATTCATGTACTCTTTTTCAAATATGTACAAAATTTAGTCTCAATTACCTTTACGGAAATACAGAGAATCTTCACCTATTTTCCAAAGGTAATCTCAAAAAGATGTCACCATATGTATTGTGCTTTTAAAATAATAACCATCAACAACTTAATAAGTTCACCTATCATTAGAACCAGTACCTACCATACAACTGTTTAACCACACCCAACCTTCTGATGTCATTCCACAAAGAATCTTAAAAACTCAGTCATAGGGAGAAAGTCCATCTCAGTTAATGAACCCCAACCCATCAAAATCCCTCAACCTACTACGGCATGTTCCTTATACGACCTTGTGGTCCTTAGCTCTCCTCATCCAGTTTTCAACGTTTCCTGCCCGTCCTCCTCAAATTGGTGACCTATTCAGGCCTCTCTCTGGCTCATTGCCCCCACTACCTATTTTACTCTTGGTTATGCATTCTTCTGTGATTTCAGCATCACTTTTCACTTTAAGTAACAGGAAATCCCATTGTCCTATCTCTAGAAAAATGCCTGAGTAAGTAATCATTCCTTGCATGATGCAAACTAGTTCTGAAAATCTAACGAAAAAATTTACATTTTTCTTATACGCAACCAAAAATGGGACAAATACCCTTAGAACAAAATGGTTAGCCCCATGCCTGTGTCCGAAGTTAAGAAATACAGCAAAAGTTTAGTATGAATGATTTTCTCTCCATTGTGAGCAATAGTTGCTATAATTCAAGCTATGACATAACCATAAAAAAATGCATACTTTGTCCCCCAAATAGCTATAAATATTAGAAAATATATTAGTCAATATATTAGTCAAATCTGATCAAAGATGTTCCACTCAGCATAGTACCTCGCAAAACAGAAAAATAATTAAATGTTCAGAAGTAAGCTGCTGTGGGGTGGGGAGGGTGAAATACAATGAAGATTTGTGGAAGTGCTAGTAAGTATTATTATGCTATGTTCATTATGCTCATTATGCTATGAGTTTTACTCATTATTTCATCCAACTCATAACAACCCTAAGAAGTTAAAAAAGTTTAAGTAACATGCAACAACTAACATTTACAGTATACTTCCAATATACCTGATATTGTGTTAAATGTTTTACAGGCACTGTCTTATTTTATCCTCATGACAACTATATGAGGTAGGTGTCTGAGAAGGTTTGGCTCTGTGTCCCCACCCAAATCTCACCTTAAATTGTAATTCTCATAATCCCCACATGTCAAGAACAGGAACAGGTGGAGGTAATTGAATCATGGGGGCAGTTTCCCCCATGCTGTTCTCCTCAGACAGACAAAGACAAGCTAGTGAGTGAGTTCTCAGGAGATTTGGTGGTTTTATATGTGTCTGGCATTTCCCCTGCTTGCTCTCACTCCATCCTGCCTCCCTGTGAAGAAGATACCTGCCTCTCCTTTGCCTTCCACCATGATTATATGTTTCCTGAGGCCTCCCCAGCAATGCAGAAACTGTGAGTCAATTAAACCTCTTTCCTTTATAAATTACCCAGTGTTGGGTATTTCTTCATAACAGTGTGAGAATGAACTAATACGGTGCCATTATCATATTTTAAAAATGAAAAACCTATGGTCTAGAAAAGTAACTGTTTCAGTGGCATCAGGCAGCTAGTAATTTGTACAGACAGGGTTTGAACCCTGATATTCTGAGTACCAAACCCATGATCATAATCATGTAATTAAAGGAAAGGTTTCAACAATTAAATGAAGGCAAAGATATCAGGGATAATTGAAACCAAGTGCTCCAATACATGAACATTATATTATTTGTGTTTTTGTAAATGAAGAAACCTAAATTGAAATTAAACTTCTCTAAACCTCCATAGTAGGAATTGTGTTATTTTCAAATATCTGAAATATTACCTTACGGTTTTTTTTGAATTTTAAAATTTTTGTTGTGAAATATTTAGGTGTACTGAATACCCATATTTAATCCGTGATAATATTTTGCCAGCTTCTAATCTTTAAAAAGAAATAAAAATTGTAAAGTTTTTCATATAATCACCTCTTCCCAGAAAACCGTTCTTTTCCTTTCTATCCCTGTGATAACTAATGCCCTGCAGTTTTTATATATTCTTTGTCTATATATTTTTGTATTTTATCATGTATTGACTTTTGTATATTAATCTAGCATCCAACAGTCTTGTATGATTAATTCTAATAGTTATTCTGTGGCTTTCTCTTGAATTTTTCTTATTAATTTTTAATTTTTGTGGATACGTAGTAGTTGTAGATAATTATGGGATACATGAGACATTTTGATGTAAGTTTACAATGCATAGTAATCACATCAGGGTAAGTGGGGTATCCATCACCTCAAGCATTTATCCTTTCTTTGTGTTAGAAACAATCCAGTGATACTCTTTTAGTTATTTCAATACATACAATTAAATTATTGACTGTACTCAGCCTGCAGTGCTATCAAATACCAGATCTTACTCATTTTATATTACCCTGTCCCCACATCCCACCCCCTCCCACTACCCTTCTCTTCCTGTGGTTATCTTCCTTCTACTCTCTGTGTCCATGAGTTAAATTGTTTTACTTTTTAGCTTCCACAAATAAGTGAGAACATGCAAACTTTGTCTTTCTGTGTTTGGCTTATTTCACCTCCAGCTCCATCTATGTTGTTGCAAATGACAGGATCTCATTCTTTTTTGTGGCCGAATAGTACCCCATACACATGCATCACATTTTCTTTATCCATTCATCTGTTGATGGATGCGTATGTTGATTACAAATCTTGGTTGCGTAAATAGTGCTGCGATAAACACAGACATGCAGATATATTTTTGATATATTGATTTCTTATCTTTTCTGTATATATCTAGTAGTGGAATTGCTAGATTATAAGGTAGCTCTGTTTTTAGTTTTTTGAGGAACTTTTAAGCTGTTCTCTATAGTGGTTGTACTAATTTACATTCCCACCAACAGTGTATGAGGGTTCCCCCTTCTCCACATCCTCACTTGCATTTGTTATTGCCTGACTGTTCGATAAAAGCCATTTTGACTGGAGTAAGATGATATCTCATTGTAGTTTTGATTTGCATTTCCCTAATGATCAATGATGTTGAGCCTCATTTCATATACCTGTTTGCCATTTATATGTTTTCTTTTGAGAGATGTCTATTCAGATCTTTTGCTTATTTTAAACATCATATTATTAGATCTTTTTCCAATAGTTGTTTTCCCTGCATATATATTCTGGTTATTAATCCCCTGTCAGATGGATAGTTTGCACATGTTTTCTCCCATTCTGTGGTTTTTCTCTCTACTTTGTCGATTGTTTCTTTTGCTGTGAGGAATCTCTTTAAATTGATGTGATCCAATTAGTCCATTTTTACTTTGGGTTGCCTGTGCTTGTGGGGTACTACTCAAGAAATCTTTGCCCAGTCCAGTGCCCTGGAGAGTTTCTTCAATGTTCCTTATAGTAGTTTTATAGTTTGAGATCTTAGCTTTAAATCTCTAATCCATCTTGAATTGATTTTTTATATGGCAAAAGATAAAGGTCTAGTTTTATTCTTCTACATATGGATATCCAGTTTTCCCAGCAGCATTTATTGAAGAGACTGTTCTTTCCCCAGCATATACCTTTATCGAAATGTGTTCACTATAGATGTATGGATTTGTTTCTGGGTTCTCTATTCTTTTCCATTGGTCTATTTGTTTATTTTTATGCCAGTAGCATGCTGTTTTGGTTACTATAGCTTTGTAGTATAATTTTCTCTTGGATTTTCTATGTAGAAAATCATCATCTGGAAATAAGAAATAATTTTGTTTCGATTTCCAAATACTTATATGTCTTACTTCTATTTCCTGTATTATATGTTCTGGCTAAAACCTCATGTGTAATGTCGAATAGATGTAGTGGCAGCAGGCATCTTTGCCTCTTCTTTTTCTTTTGACAACAATTTGTGGTTTTAATAGGTAATCATTATCTAGTTGAAATTAATTCTCTTTGATTCCTGCATTTCCAGAAGATTTAATCACAGTTATTGAATTTTATCTTGTTTTTCCATTCATCTATTGAGATGACCATATTGATTTTGCTACTTAAATCTGTTAATGTTGTAAATTATTTTAAATTAAACAGTAATTAATATATCTTTGAACTTTTTAGATAAATCCTACTTCTTAATAATTAAATTTTCTGCATATTGCTGTTTTTTTCCTATATATTGCTGGATTTGGGTTGTAAATATTTAAGTTGGATTTTTTCATCAATCTTCATAAAATTTCTTTCTATAAATTGTATTGCTGGTGTCATCTTTTCCTGGTTTTGCTATCAAAGTTTACCAGCCTCTTTAAATGCTTGTTTATTTTTGTTTTAACTTACAGATGTACTTCTTTCATATGTCAGAGAACATAATAGCCAACAAGTCCAAATTTTTATATCTTGGACTTATTTACCTTTTTCTTAGTTTCCATCTGAAAAATCTCAAGGAATAATTCTGATTTGCTTTGCAATCCACATGGCTGGAGTTTGGAGGAGGGGGCATTTCTAAGAGGAAATAATGGATTCTGGGGAGATAGTGCTATAGTTGTGCATTACATACTTCTTGCAAGTTTATTTTAACATTCCATAACTGGAAAGAAAACACAATAAAAACAAAAACTCAATTAAAGAAAATATAAAAGGGGTTTTAAGTTAAGCTTAACTTCCTCCTACCTGTGTAATTTTGGACCAATTATCTCACCTCTCTGTACTCCCCTTTCCTCAGCTAGAAGAAAGAAAGAAAAAATATATACCTTAGAGATAAGTAAAGTTTAATGAGCTTGCCTATGAACTTCTTAAATAGAGATACCATGTTTCTATTCTCAGTACTCCACAAAAAGTAGAAGCTCAGTGATAGCTGAACGAATGAATGACTTAATGTACAGTTCATTTAATGCACCCTACCTTGTGTCTAATGTAGTGCTAGTACATAATCAGAGCTTAATACTTACTCTCCTTTACAATCCCAAAGGGCACACAGTAACGTTAGCTTCAACTGCTTTACAAGTACCTCCCACATCAGATTGTTTTAGGCCTTTCCTACAGATAAATCTATCCTAATTATAAGCAAAGCTCTGAAAGTGAACAGGTCACTCTTCTAGCCTACCCATATTAAAGTACCAAATGGTGAAAAGGGAGAGTACTAGGGGGAAAACAGGAGTTTGTTTTAAAATGCCTATCTTCTCCCTCTCCTCAAAGAAAAAGAAAAAAATGGCATAAGACTGTAAGCACCTAGAAAGCTGCATTGACTTTGAAATGCCACATTTGACCTTAGTTCTGGACACATATCAAGTTTAAGTCATTTATCTTTTCCAAAAGGAATTACCATGATTCAAAAATTACTCAGGAGACTGTGGGTGTATGCAAAGAACTAGATGGAAGCCAATGTTTAATGAAATACTGGTGAAACCTTCTCAGAAAAGGCTGACTTAGTCAAGTTAGTTGACTTTCTTGATAACGTACATTTGCTACAACAGCAGCAGCTGCCTTTTATTTAGCAACTTATACGTGGGACAGTCAAGATTAAAATTCAGATTTGTCTGATGTCAAAGCTCATGTTCTTTCCAAAATGCAATACAGTAGTCTCCTCTTATCCTCAGGGAATATGTTCCAAGACCCCCAGTGGATGCCTGAAACCACAGACAGTAGAAAACCCTGTACATATTATGTTTTCCCAATACGTACATACCTTTCATAAAATTTAAATTATAAATTAGGCACATTTTGAGATTAACAGCAATGACTAATAATAAAATAGAATAATTATAATAAACTGTAATGAAAGTGATGTGAATATGGTCTCTCTCTCTCTCCTCAAAATACTTTATTGTACTGCTCTCACATTTCTTGTTATGATGTGAGATGATATATGCCTACCTAATGAGATTAGGTGAGGCAAGTGGCATATGACATAACATTAGGCTGTTATTGACCTTCTGATAACATGTCAGAAGGAGGATCATCTGCTTTGGATGATCCTGGATGATAGAGCCATAGCAATGTTGATGAATGTCTGGAGCAGACAAAGTCAATGACTAACAGACAGGTTGTGTATATAGTTTGAATACGCTGGAAAAATGGGCTGATTGATGTTCTGGGCAGGACAGATGATGGACAGCTACTCAGAACAGCTTGAAATTTAAAATTTATGAATTGTTTACTTCTGAAATTTTCCACTTAATATTTCTAAATATTTCTAAACCCTACTTGACTGTGGGTAACTGAAACTGTGAAAAGCAAAACTGTTGACAAGGGGGGACTATTGTATTGCTTTCTAATCAAAACAGCTCTGAAATTCACCAAAGGACTTTATTGTGATTGCATATGTGTTCACTTTTACCACATATAGGTTTGGTCACTGTATTAACAGGACTATCAGATTTCAAGACCATATTTGTATGAGTGATACTAGAATATGGAAGCTTCCCCAGGTGGGTAGAACTATTAAGACAGGCCTTCATCCCTCATGGGATCCAGGAGATTTTCATCTCTATTTCCCTGCCAATTAGTTATGAATGAACTGTGGGAAGAAACAGCAAAGCCCTGGTTTCACGGAAGGTTAGAAGAGCAGATAACCTTTATTGAGCACTGTATTAGTCTGTTCTCATGCTGCTAATAAAGACATACCCAAGGCTGGGTAATTTATAAAGGACAGAGGTTTAAATGATTCACAATTGAGCATGACTGGGGAGGCCTCAGGAAACTCACAATCATGGTGGGAGAGGAAGTAAACATGTCCTTCTTCACATGGCAGCAGCAAGGAGAAGTGCCAAGCAAAAGAGGAAAAGCACCTTATAACACCATCAGATCTCATAAGAACTCACTATTAGGAGAACAGCATGGAAGTAACTGTCCCCATGACTCAATTGCCTCCCACTGGGTCCTTCCCATGACACATGGGGATTATGGAAACTACAATTCAGGAAGAGGTTTGGGTGGGAACACAGGCAAGCAATATCAAGCACTTATTAAGTATCAGGCTTTATACTAAGAACTATATATATGTTAATGCTTACTACAATTCTTTGAAATAGCTATTATAATACTTAGAATGTGGAGCCAGGGTTCTGTCAGAAACAAGAGCAGATAATTATTATTGAGCACTTACTAAGCAACAGGCTTTATACTAAACATTTTATATACATTAATGTTCACTGCAATTCTTTGAAGTAGTTATTATTACAATATTTATAATGCATAGCCAGGGTTCTGCCAGAAAGAGCCGTTTCACTGAGATCTGAAAGATGAGTGGGACAACAGACAAAAGATCTGTTTACAGGAGTAATGAGAAAGCTTTTCAGGTAGAAGGAACAACATACACAAAATTCCCAAGTCAAGAAGCAGCAGGAGACATTCCAGGAAGTAAGAAGGCCAGGGTAACAGGAACCCAAGAGAAGGAGAGAACCATGTGAGAGGAAACTGAAATGTGGGCTAGGGTCCCTTCCCATAAGAACTTGTATTCAAACCAATGTGCTTCCCAAATCTTAGTCACTGGGACATATCTTCATGAGTTTTGAAATGTTTTTGTGTCACTTTGACAAAAAATAAATCCTATTTTTAAAAATTAAATAAATTGTTCTCTGTAGTAAGTAAATAGAGTTTATGTGGAAAGTGTTAGGCTGCCACATCTCTTTTTTACAGATCCAAGGAAAGGGGTTTGTATACATGCTACCATTGGCATTTTAAAAGGTGTGGGGGTAACAACATCCCTCTGATGGCAGCAAAGATCAGAGGAAGGGACTGGAAACGTAAAGACTTTAGAAAACAGGGTCACCAGTCTAGCCCTGCTCCCTTCCCTCTAGAGCTTACTCTGTTCTAACCTCAGTTCCTACAGGACAGTTTAGGGTATATTTTAATTAAGGGAGTTCATTTTCTCATAACCCTTACCCAATCTTAACAATTAAATTCACAGAAGCCCACATTAAACCCCAGTGGTAAGAAACACAAGAGTATATGAGCTATGACTTTTGACTCTGTGGGTCTATTCTTGGCTTCATCGTTAATATGGTAAATATCTTTGCTTTGAGATTTTTAGTACAGTTTTAATATACTTTAATTGCCATTTTTGTGGTATGACTTGTCTTATTAAAATATAATTTTTAAGCAGTTAAATTTATTTACTTAATTAGAGTTCTATTGTCTCCTCAATATCCACATTCTCAGAAGTCAACTTACATCTGCAAATGGGAGGAAAATAGAGATGGAGAGAATATACCTTTTAGTACAATAACATCTAATTATAGGTTTGCATTAGTGCACATGGTACCCGTAATCACATAAAATTTTATCAAACAAAAAGAAATCTTGTGCTGATCTTTCAACTCTAATATCTTACAACTAGCTTGTCCAACCCGTGGCCCATGGGCCGCATGTGGCCCACAGTGGCTCTGAATGTGGCCCAATACAAATTTGTAAACGTTCTTAAAACATTATGAGTTTTTTGCTATTTTTCTTATAACTCATCAGCTATCGTTAGTGTTAGTGTATTGTATGTATGGCCCAAGACAATTATTCTTCCAATATGACCCAGGGAATTCAAAAGAGTGGACAGCCCTGTCTTAAAGCATGAATGTTAGCACAGACCATGTTCGTCTCTGCCTCATGTGTGGATTTTTTATTTCAGAAGGAATAACAACAACAACAACAACAACAAAACAGGTTTAGAGAACCTGATGTGACTATTTTGATTAATGATAAAGTATTAAAATTTCCAGAAGTAACACTAATGATAATGATAACAATAGTAAAAATCATGACAATAATGTACAATAATAGGTTTTTAAATGCTTTTCATATAAACTTTTTGCTTTTATCTTCACATTGATAAAAAAAGGGCAGGTATTATTAGTACTTTATAAATAAATTAATTAAGGATAAAAAATATTCGTATTTTGGGCAGTTAGTTGGAATGCCCACAAGGAATCAGAGGCAAATCTGATCAGACTACTTTTCCTCAAGTTTCCCATTAGAAAAGCTATGAGATCTTGGGAAGCCACTGGAATTCTCTATCCTCAATGTATTCATCTGTAAAATGGCCATACTATTATACATTCCCACCAACACATATGTATGCAAAAGTTCCTTTTTCTCCACATCATGGTTGCCAATATTATAGGATATGGACATAAAGGGATAGAAAAAGACACTAGATTTCACTGGAGGGAAGAATTAGTGTGGATAAAACAGGGCCTGTGCCTCCCACAGACACCTGTACACAGGATAAAGACCGCAGGCAAGGCCAAGACTCAGAAGACTGAATGGGCTATTCCAATGAGATCCTTAAGATATATTATGAAGAAGGCAGTGTGGTGGAGCATAAAATTACGAGCATACACATCAAATTAAGTCAGTACTAAGAGATTCCTAGCTCTGCTTACTTGGGAGCCATTTAAAATTCGGTCTTTTTATTTTAAATTATTCATTTTAATTGGCAAAAATATTGTATACAATTATCATGTACAATATGATTTTTTGAAATATGTATACATTGCGGAATGGCTAAAGTGAGCTAATTAACATACAAAGCCTCACATGCTTATTTTTATGGTGAGAACACTTAAAATCTACTCAGTGATTTTAAAGAATACAATATACTGTTATTAACAATAGTCACCATGTTGCACAATAAATCTCTTGAATTTATTCCTCCTAACCAAAATTTTGTATCCTTTCACCAACATTTCACCCACCCCACCCCACCTAAGCCCCTAGTAACCACTATGCTAACCTTCACTCTATGAATTCAATTTTTTTTAGATTCCACATAGAAGTAATATTATGCAGTATTTGTCTTTCTGTGCCTGCAATATGTCACTTAGCATTATGTCCTCAAGGTCCATCCATCTTGTCACAAATAACAGGATTTCCTTTTTTAAGGCTGAATGGTATTCCATTGGCATGTATACCACATTTTCTTTATTCATTCATCTGCTGATGGATACTTATGTTGATTCTATACCTTGAATATTGTGAAAAATGCTGCAGTAAATGTGGGAGTGCAGATATCTCCCCAACATGTTGATTTCAATTCCTTTGGATATATGCCCAGTAATTGGACTGCTGGATTATATAGTAGTTCTAGTTTTAATTTTTTGAGAAACATTCATACCATTTTCAATAATGGCCATACTATTATACATTCCCACCAACAGTATGCAAAGGTTCCTTTTTCTCCACATCATGGTTGCCAACACCTGCCATCTTTTGTCTTTGTGGTAATACTCATTCCAATAGGTGTAAGGTGATATTTCATTGTGGTTTTAATATGCATGTCCCCAATTTTTAGTGAGGTTGAACATTTTTATATGCCTATTGGCCATTTGTGTGTCTTCTTTTGAGAAATGTCTAATCAGTACCTTTGCCCATTTTTTAAAATACAGTTATTTGTTTTCTTGCTATTGAGTTCCTTATATATTTTGAATATTAACCCCTTATCAGATTTATTGTTTGAAGATATTTTCTCCCATTCCATAGGTTGTCTCTTCCCTTTATTGATTGTTTTCTTTGCAGTGCTGAAGCTGTTGATGTAATTCCATTTGTCTATTTTCAATTTTGATGCCTGTGTTTTGGGGTCATATCCAAAAAATCCTTGCCCAGACATGGAACCAGTCATAGTGTCATGAAGCTTTTCACCTATATTTTCTTCTAGCAGCTTTACAATTTCAAGTCTTACATTTAAGTTCCTAATTAATTTTGAGTTTATTTTTGTACATGATGTAAGATAAAGTCTATTTTCATTCTTCTATATGTGGATATCCAGTTTTCCCAATACCATTTATTGAAGAGACTCTCCTTTACCCACTGTGTGTTTTGGGCACCTTCGTTGAAAATAAACTGACCACAGATATGTGGGTTTATTTCTGAGCTCACTGTGTGTTTCCTTGGTCAATGTGTCTGTTTCTATGCCAGTGCCATGCTGTTTTGATTACCATGATACATTTTAATATCAGGTAGTGTGACGCACCCAGCTGTTTTTTTTGCTCAAGGTTATTTTGGCTATTTCGGGTCTTCTGTGGTTCCACATGAATTTAAAATTTTTTTTTAATTTCTGTGTAAAATCTCATTAGAATTTTTATATAAATTACATTGAATCTGTATATCATTTGGGGTAATATAGACATTTAAAAAAATATTTATTCCAATTTACGAACATGGGATGTCTTATCACCTATTTGTATTTTCCTCAATTTCTTTTGTCAATGTTTTGTAATTTTCAGAGTACAGGCCTTTCATTTCCTTGGTTAAATTTATTCTTAAGTATTTCATTTTCTTTTTTGTAGATGTTGTGAAAGAGATTGTTTCTTGATTTATTTTTTGGATAGTTCATTAGTGTGTGGAAACTACTGATAATTGCATAATGACATTGTATCCTGCAACTCTACTGAATATGTTTATTAGACCTCACAGTTTTTTGTTAGACTCTTTATCTATCATGTTTGTAGACTGTGTTATCTACAACCAAAAAAAGTTTAGCTTCTTCCTTTCCTATTTGAATGTCCTTTATTTCTTTCTCTTGCCTAATTGCTTGGACTTCCAGTACTATGTTGAATAGAAGAGGCAAGAGTGAGATTACGCAGTATTTGTCTTTCTGTGCCTGGATTATTTCACTTAGCATAATGTCATCCAGGTCCATCCAGGTTGTCACAAATTACAGAATTACCTTTTTAAAGGCTAATACAGTATTCCACTGTGTATATATACTACAGAGTCGGAGGACATTTTGCTAAGTGAAATAATCCAGGCACAGGAAAAAAAAATACTGTATAATCTGACTCCTATGTGTAATGTTCCTGTTCTTAGAAAAAAAAAAACAACTTTCAATTATTCAGGGTTGAGCATGATGATAGAGGTGCATTGGTCATATATGGCCTTTACTGTATTGAAGTACATTCCTCTTATACCTAACTTGTTGACAGTGTTTATCATGAAAGTACATTGAACTTTGTCAAATGCCTTTTCTTCAACTACTGTCCTTCATTCAGTTAATGTGGTATTGTGGTGCATCACATATATACATTTAAATTATGTTGAACCATCCTTACATTCCAGGGATAAATCCTACTTGATCATGGGTAATGATGCCCTTCATGTTCTATTCAATTTAGGTTGCTAACATTTTGTTGAAAATTTTTACACCTATGTTCATCGGGGATATTGGCCTCTAATTTTCTTCTCTGACAGTGTCCTTGCATCGCTTTGGTTTCAGGGTAGTCCTGGCCTTGTAAAATGAATGTGGAACTATTCTCTCTTCTTTAATTTTTTGGAAGTCCTTAAAACATTGATATTAATTCTTCTTTAAATGTGGTAGAATCAGCAATAAGACCATCAAGACAAGGGTTTTTCTTTTATGGGACACTTTCTATTACTCCTTCAATCTCCTTTCTCAATATTTGTGTGTTCAGATTTTCTATTTCTTCATGATTCATTCTTGATAGGTTTTATGTGTCTAAGAATTTATCCATTTCTCCTAAGTTATCCAATTTGTTGGTATATAATTATTAATAAAAGTCCTTTATTATTATTATTTCAATAGTTTTCAGGGAACAGGTGGTGTATGGTTACAAGAATAAGTTCTTTAATGGTGATTTCTAAATTTTTGGTGCACCCACCACCCAAGAAGTGTACACTGCACCCATTGTGAAGTCTTTTATCTCTCACCTTCTTCCAGCCTTCCCCCATAAATTCTCAGAGTCCATTACATCATTCTTATGCATTTGCGTCCTCATAGCTTAGTTCCCACTTATAAGTGAGAACATATGACATTTGGTTTTCCATTAGTTAGTTACTTCACTTAGAATAATGGTCTCCATTTTCATCCAAGTTGTTGTGAATGCCATTATTTTGTCCCTTTTTATGGCTGAGTGGTATTCATATATATATATATGATATGCACATATCACTTTTTTTATCCTCATTTGTTGATGGGCATTTAGACTGGTTACATATTTTGGCAATTGAGAATTGTGCTGCTGTAAACATGTGTGTGCAAGTGTCTATCATATAATGACTCCTCTGGGTAGATAACCCAGTAGTGGGATTGCTGGATGAAATTGTAGATCTACTTTTAGTTCTTTAAAGAATCCCCACACTGTTTGTACAAGTGATTGTACGAGTTTACACTCCCAATAGCAATGTAAAATTGTTCTCTTTTCACCACACACACGTCAACATCTATTATTTTTTGATTTTTAAAATTATGGCCATGTTTGCAGGAGTAAGTTGGTATTGCATTGTGGTTTTGATTAGCATTTTCCTGATTACCAGTGATGGTGAGCATTTTTTCATGTTTGTTATCCATTTGTATATCTTCTTTTGAGAATTGTCTATTCATGTCCTTAGCCCACTTTTTGATGGAATTATTTGTTTTCTTCTTGCTGATTTGTTTGAGTTCCTTGAAGATTCTGGATATTAGTCCTTTGTTGGATGCATAGTTTGCAAACATTTTTTGCCACTCTATGGGTTGTCTTTACTCTGCTGATTATTTGCTGTGCAGAAGCTTTTTATTATTTTATTTTAATTAGGTCCCATCTATTTATCTTTTTTTTTTTTTTTTTTTTTGCATTTGCTTTTGGGGTTTTGTTCATGAACTCTGCCTAAGCCAATGTCAAGAAGAATTTTTCTGATGTTATCTTCTAGAATTTTTACAGTTTCACATCTTAGATTTAAGTTTATGACTCACCTTGAGTTGATTTTTGTATAAGGTGAGAGACGAGGATCAAGTTTTATTCTTCTACACGTGTCTTGCCAATTATCCCAGCACCATTTGTTGAACAGAATGTCCTTTCCCCACTTTATGTTTTTATTCACTTTGTCAGAGATCAGTTGACTATAAGTATTTGCTTTATTTCTGGGTACTCTATTCTGTTCCATTCGTCTATATGCCTGTTTTTATACCAGTACCATGCTGTTATGGTAACTATTGCCTTGAGGTATAGTTTGAAGTAGAATAATGTGATGCCACCGGATTTGTTCTTTTTGCTTAGTCTTCCTTTGGAAATGTGGGCTATTTTTTAATTTCATATGAATTTTAGGATTCAGTTATCTAGTTCTGTAAAAATTATGATTGTATTTTGATGAAAAGTCCACTGAATTTGTACACTGCTTTTGCCAGTATGGTCATTTTCACAATACTGATTCTACCCATCCATAAGCATGAAATATATTTGTTTGTATAGTCTATGATTTCTTTCAGCAGTGTTTTATAGTTTTCCTTGTAGAGATCTTTCACCTTCTTGGTTAGGTATATTGCTAAGTTGATTTTTTGTTTTTGTTTTTGTTTTATGCCACTGTTGTAAAAGGGGTTGAGTTCTTCATTTGATTCTCAGTTTGGTCACTTTTGGTATATAGCAGTGTTACTGATTTGTGTACACTGATTTTGTATCCTGAAACTTTTCTGAATTTATCAGATCTAGAAGTTTTTTAGATGAGTCTTTAGGGTTTTCTAGGTACATGATCACATCATCAGCAAACAGTGATAGTTTGACTTCCTCTTTACTGATTTGGATGCCGTTTACTTCCTTCTCTTGTCTGACTGATCTAGCTAGGACATCCAGTGCTTTGCTGAATAGAAGTGGTGAAACTGGGCATCCTTGTCTTGTTCCAGTTCTCAAGGAGAATGCTTTCAACTTTTCCCTATTCAGTATAATGCTAGCTGTGTGTTTGTCTTGGGGGGCTTTTACTACCTTAAGGTATGTCCCTTCTATGCCAATTTAGCTGAGGGTTTTAATCATAAAGGGATGCTGGATTTTGTCAAATGCTTTTCCTGCATATATTGAAATAATCATGTGACATTTGTTTTTAATTCTGTTTATGTGCCATATCACATTTATTGACTTGTGTATGTTAAACCAACCCTACATCTCTGGTATGAAACCCACTTGATCATGGTAAATTATCTTTTTGATATGCTGTTGGATTTGGTTGTCTAGTACTTTGTCAAGGACTTTTGCACCTATGTTCATCAGGGATATTGGTCTGTAGGGTTTGTTGTTGTTGTTGTTGTTGTTGTTGTTGTTATGTTCTTTCCTGGTTTGGGTATTAGGGTGATACTGGCTTCACATAATGATTTAGGGAGAATTCCCTCCTTCTCTGTCTTTTGGAACAGTTTTCAGTAGAATTGATACCAACTCTTATTTGAATGTCTGATATAATTCAGCTGTGAATCCATCTGGTTCTAAAATTTTTTTATTGGCAATATTTGTATTACAGTTTCAATCTCAATGCTTGTTATTGGTCTGTTCAGAGTTTTAATTTCTTCCTGGTTTAATCTAGGAGGGTTGTATATTTCCAAGAATTTATCCATCTCCTCTAGGTTTTCTAGATTGTATGCAAAAAGGTATTCATAGTTGCCCTGAATGATTTTTTTTTGTATTTCTATGGTTTTGGTTGTAATATGTCCCATTTTATTTCTAATTGAGCTTATTTGTATCTTTTCTTTTCTTGTTTAATTGCCAATGGTCTGTTGATTTTGTTTATCTTTCAAAGAATCAGTTTTTGGCTTCATTTATCTTTTGTATTGTTTGTTTTTGTTTCAATTTCATTTAGTTCTGCTCTGATCTTTGTTATTTCTTTTCTTCTGCTGGATTTGGGAGTTTGGATTGTTTTTGTTTCTCTAGTTCCTTGAGAACTAATCTAAGAATAATCTAAGGATTATTATCCTTAGATTATCTATTTGTGCTCTTTCAGACTTTTTGATGTAGGCATTTATTACTATAAACTTTCCTCTTAGTACCACTTTTGCTGTATCAGAGAGGTTTTGATAACTTGTGTCACTATTATCACTCAGTTCAAAAAATTTTTTAAATTTCCATTTTGATTTCATTGTTGACCCAAAGATCATTCAGAGGCAGATTATTTAGATTCCATGTATTTATATAGTTTTAAGTGTTCCTTTTGGAGTGAATTTCCAGTTTTATTCCACTGTGGTCTGATAGAGTACTTGATGTAATTTCAATTTTCTTAATTGCATTGAGATTTGTTTGGTAGCCTATCATATGGTCTATCTGAAAGAACATTCCATATGCTGATGAAAAGAATGTATATTCCACATTGCTGGGTACAATTTTCTGTAAACATCTACTAAGTTAATTTGTTCTAGGGTATAGTTTAAGTCCATTGTTTCTTTATTGAATTTCTGTTTTGATGACCTGGCTGGTGCTGTCAGTGGAGTATTAAAGTCCCCCACTATTATTGTGTTGTCATCTATCTCATTTCTTAGGTCTATGAGAAATAGTTTTATAAATTTGGGAACTCACATGTCAGGTGCTTATATATTTAGAATTGTGATATTTTCCTGTTGAAGTAGTCCCTTTTTCATTATATAATGTACCTCTTTGTCTTTTTAACTGTTGTTGCTTTAAAGTCGGATTTGTCTGATATAAGAATAGCTACTCCTGCTTGCTTTTGGTTTCCATTTGCATGAAATATCTTTTACTACCCCTTTACCTTAAGTTTATGTGAATCTTTATGTGATAGGTGAGTCTCTTGAAGAGAGCAGAAACTTGGTTGGTGAATTTTTATCCATTTTGCCATTCTGTATATTTTAAGTGGAACATTTAGATCACTTAAATTCAATGTTAGTATTGACATGTGAGGTACTCTTCTATTCATCATGCTAGTTGTTGCCTGAATACCTTTTTTCTTTTCATTGTGTGATTGTTTTACAGTCCCTGTGATATGTATGCTTTAGGAGGTTCAATTTTGGTGTATTTCGAAGTTTTGTTTCAAGATTCAGAAATCCTTTTAGCATTTCTTGTTGTGTTGACGTGGTAGTGGTAAATTGTCTCACCATTTATTAGTGTGAGAAAGACTATATTTCCTTCATTTATGAAGCTTACTTTTGCTAGATACAAAAATATTGGCTGATAATTATTTTGTTTAAGGAGGGTAAAAAGAGAACCCCAATCACTGGCTTGTAGGGTATCTGCTGAGAAATCTGCTGTTAATCTGACAGATTTTCCTTCATAGGTTACCTGATGCTTTTTCCTCACAGCTTCTTAAGATTCTTTCCTTCATGTTGACTTTAGATAACCTGAAGACTATGTGCCTCGGTGATGATCTTCTTGCAATGAATTTTCAAGGTGTTCATTGAGCTTCTTGTATTTGGAAATCTAGGTATCTAGCAAAATTGGGCAAGTTTTCCTTGATTATTCCCTGAAATAACTTTTAGATTTCTCTTCTTCCTCAGGAACACCAATTATTCTTATGTTTGGTCATTTAACAGAATCTCAAACTTCTTGGAGACTTTGTTCACTGTTTAAAATTCTTTTTTTCTTTGTCTTTGTTAGATTGTGTTAATTTGAAAGCCTTATCTTAAAACTCTGAAGTTCTCTGTTCTACTTGCTCAATTCTATTGTTGAAACTTTCCAGTGTATTTTGAATTTCTCTAGATGTGTCTTTCATTTCCAGAGGTTGTAATTGTCTTTTTTTTTTAATGATATACATTTCTCTGAAGACTTTTTAATCCATACCTTGTAGCATTTTTAAAATTTCTTTAAGTTGGTTTTCACCTTTCTCTGGGGCCCCCTTGAGTCGTTCGATAATCAACCTTCTGAATTCTTTACCTGGCAATTCAGAGATTTACTCTTGGTTTGGGTCCATTGGGAGAGCTAGTGTGATATTTTGGGAATGTTACAGAACCAGGTTTTGTCATGTTACCAGAATTACTTTTCTGATTCCTTCTCATTTGGGTAGACTGTTTCAGTGGAAAGATCTGGAATTCCAGGGCTACTGTTCAGATTCTTCTGTCCCACAGAGTGATCCCTTGATATAGTGCTCTCCCACTTCGCTTAGAAATGGGGTTTCCTAAGGGCCAGGCTACAGTGATTGTTATTGCCCAGTGGGGCTAATAGGCTCTGGGCTGGTGCTGAGGAATATCTGGAAATAGTCCTGTGATGTGATCTATCTTCAGGTCTCCCAGCCATGGATAACAGCACCTACTCCAGTGGAGGTGGCAAGGAAGTGAAGTGGATTCTGTGAGAGTCCTTGGTTGTAATTTTGTTTACTGCACTGGTTTTCTTGAATGCTGTTTATGTTAGCAGTGAAGTTGTCACATGGATAGGCTCAGAACCTCTAGTTAGCCAGGTTGTTGCAGGTGGTGGAATTAGCTATTATTTTCTCCTTCTTTCGAGTAGGGTTGTTCCGTTTTAAGTTGCTGTAATGGCTGAGTTTGTTGGTCTTCAGCCAGGAGGTGGTGCTTTCAAGAGAGCAACAGCTGCAGTAGTAGAACAGAGATATAAGCTTGTCCTACATTGGCCAGGATAAGTACTCAGGTTTCTCAGGTGATGGGCAGGGCTGTACAGCTCCCAAGAGTGTATGTCTTTTAACTTTGGCTACCAGGGTGAGTAGAGAAAAACCATCAGGTTGGGGCAGGGTTAGGTAGGTCTCAGCTCAGAGTCTCATTGGGCAAGACTTGCTATGGCCACTGTGGGGGCTAGGGAGGTGGTTCTCAGGACAATTGAGTCATGTTAGGGGAATTATGGCTGCCTCTGAGCATCATACAGGTCTCCAGGGAAATGGGAGAAAGCCAGAAGTGACAGGCCCCACTCAACTCCCACAGAGCCAGCAAGGCCAGTCTCACTCCCTCCATGCGTCACCTACAGCACTGAGTTTATATCCAGGCAGCCAGTGAGCAGGGCTGAGATCTTGCCCCAGGCTACAAGATTCCACTCTGAGAAAGCAAGCAGGGCTCTCAGGCCCCATCCCTCCCCACTGCAGGCACCACTGGCTGCAGCTTCTGCATGCATATCTGTAATTCCATTCCTTCCCCTGGATTCTGCATAGGAATATTCGTTGAATAATTCAGTTGAAATTATTACAAGTTCAGCTAGAAGATTCTTTCACCCTGTGGCCCCTCCCCAATTCCACTGGGTGCCTTCCCCATGGACCCCTTTGAGATAAAGCCAGGAATGGCTTCCCTGCACTCAAGCTGGGGACCGGAAGTGCCTACAGGGCTCTTCCCACTGCTTCTTTTACTTTTATATTTCACTCAGCTCCTTACATCCATTTTCGGCTCTAGGTAAGGTTACGATCTTCTCCTGTGATCTGGATTTTCAAGTTGCCCTGTGTGGTTGTGTGTTCAGAGGCAGATTTTTCCCCATTTCACATTTTGGGAACTCACCGTTTTTTGGCTGTCTTGCAGAGTTTGCAGCAGCTAACTCTTTCAATCAGTTCTTGCAAATGATCTCTGAATCCTTTTGGTTTTCCTGGTATGTTCCTGAAATAACTATGGTTTTATTCCAAAAGAATTTCCTTTGCTCTGGCTAGTGATTGTTGGAGTGAAGGCTCACAATGTGAATCTCCACACGCTGTTCTATCCATCCAAGTTGGAGCTACACGTTAGTCCTGTCTCCTATCTGCCATCTTCCTCCTGTCAATAATAGTCTTTTGTGATCCTTTGCATGTCTGCAGTGTCAGTGGTAATGTCTTTTCTTTCATTTATAGTTTTATTCCAGTCTTCTCCCTTTAATTCTTAGTCTACCTGAAGATTTGTCCATTTTTATGTTTTCAAAAAAAACAACTCAGTTTCATTGATTTATTTTTATTTTTTTCTAGTCTCTGTTTCACTTATTTCTATTTTTATTATTTCCTTCCTTTTCTAGTTCCTTGAGGTGTAATATTAGGTGTTTATTTGAGATTTTTCTTACTTTTTAGTGTAGACTTTTATTACTATAAACTTCTCTCAGAACTGCTTTTGCTACATTCCTATAAATTTTGATATGTTGAGTTTTCATTCTTATTTGTCTCAAGATATAATGTCTCTTTTAATTTCTTTATTGAATCATTGGTTGTTAAGAAGTATGTTGTTTATTTTCCATGTATTTGTAAATTTTCCAAAATTCCTCCTGTTATTGACATCCGGTTTCATACCATTGTGGTCAGAAAAGATACTTGACATAATTTCAATCTTCCTAAATTTGTTAAGACTTGTTTTATAACCTCACATATTATATATCCCAAAGAATATTTTGTGTCATTTTGAGAAGAATATGTATTCTGCTGCTGTTGGGGGATGTTCTCTTTAGGTGTCAACTTGATTAGATTGAAGGAAGCAAAGTTTCTAGTTGTGTCTGTGAGGGTGTTGGCCTTTGGCCACAGACTGGAGGCTGTACTGTTGACTTTCCTACTTTTGAGGTTTTGGGACTTGGACTGGCTTCCTTGCTCCTCAACTTGCAGAGAGTCCATTATGGTACTTCACATTGTGATTGTGTGAGTCAGTACTCCTTAATAAACTCCTCTTCATACATTTATCTATCCTATTAGTTCTGCCCCTCTAGAGAACCCTCACAAATACATATTTTGGTACCAGAAATGGGGTGCTGTTGTAAAGATATCTGAAAATGTGGAAGTGACTTTGGAACTCAGAAACAGGCAGAAGTTGAAAGAGTTTGGAGGGCTCAGAAGACAAAAAAAAAAACAAAAAAATAGGGAAAATTTTGTAACTTCCTAGAGACTTGGAGGGCTAAGAAGAAAATCAAACAATATGGAAAAGTTTGGAACTTCCTAGAGAATCGTTGAATGGTTTTGATGAAAATGCTGATAGAAATATGGACAATGAAGTCCAGACTGAGGTGGATTCGGGTGGAGATAAGGAAGTTATTAGGAAGAGGAATAAAGGTGACACTTGCTATGCTTTAGTAAAGAGACTGATGGCATTTTGCCCCTGCCCTAGAAATCTGTGGAACTTTGAACTTAGGAGAGATGATTTAGGATATCTGATGGAAGAAATCTCTAAGCAAAGCACTCAAGAGGTGACAGAGCATAAAAACTTGGAAAATTTGCAGCCTGACAATGCTATTGCAAATAAAAACCCATTTTCTGGAGTGAAATTCAAGCTGGCTGCAGAAATTTGCATGAGTAATGATGAGCCAAATGTTAATCAGCAAGACAATGGGGAAAATGTCTCCAGGGCATGTCAGAGATCTTCCTGAGGGCACCTACCATCACAAGCCCAGGGGCCTAGGAGGGAAAAAATGATATCCTGGGCTGGTTCCAGGTCCCCTTTGCTGTGTGCAGCCTTGGGACTTGGTGCCCTGTGTCCCAGCCACTCCAGCCATGGCTAAAGGAGGCCAAGATACAGTCCAGGCTGTTTCTTCACAGGATACAAGCACCCAGGCTTAGAAGCTTCCATGTGGTGTTGTTCCCAGGGGTCCACAGAAGACAAGAATTAAGGTTTGGGAACCTTCACCTAGATTTCAGAGGATGTATGGAAACACCTGGATGTCCAAGCAAAGGTGTGCTTCAGGGGCAGAGCCCTCATAAAGAACCTGTGCTAGGGCAGTGCAGGAGGGAAACGCGGGGTCAGAGCCCCCATACAGAGTCCTCAATGGGCCACTGCCTAGTTGAACTGTGAGAAGAAGGCCACCATCCTCTGGACCCCACAATGGTAGATCCATTGACAGCTTGCTATGCACACCTGGAAAAGCCATAGGTACTCAACGCCAGCCCATAAAAGCAGTCAGGATGGATGCTGTACCCTGCAAAGCCACAGGGGCAGAGCTGCCCAAGGCTGTGGGAGTCCCCCTCTTGAATCAGGTGACCTGGATGTGAGACACGGAGTCAAAGGAGATCATTTTGGAGCTTTAAGGTTTACTTACTGCCCTATTGTATTTTGGACTTGCATGGGGTCTATAGCCCTTTTGTTTAGGCCAATTTCCCGCATTTGGAGTGGGTATATTTACCTAATGCCTGTACCCCGTTGTACTTACGAAGTACCTAATTTGCTTTTGGTGGCTCATAAGTGGAAGAGACTTACCTTGTCTCAGATGAGACTTTGGACTTAGACTTTTGGTTTAATGCTGGAATGAGTGAAGATTTTGGTAGACTGTTGGAAAGGCATGATTGTGTTTTAAAAGATGAGGACATGAGATTTGGGAAGGGCCAGGACAAAATGATATGGTTTGTCTGTGTCCCCACTCAAAGTCTCATTACTAATGAATTGTAATTCTCATAATCCCCACAAATCAAGGGTGGGACCAGATAGAGATAAGTGGATTATTGGGGCAGTTTCCCCCATGCTGTTCTGGTGATATTGAGTGTGTCTCATAAGAGCTGATAGTTTTATAATCATTTGGCATCTCTTCTGCTTGCACTCACCTCGTCCTTTCACCCTAAGAAGGAGCCATCTTCTCCTTTGCCTCCTGCCATGATTGTAAGTTTCCTGAGGCCTCCCCAGCAATGCAGAACTGTGAGTCAATTAAACCTCTTCCCTTTCTAAATTACCCAGTCTCAGAGGTATTTCTTCACAGCAGTGTGAGAACGGACTAACAGTCTGCTACATACATTTGATTTTAAGTATATTTTTATTCCAATGTTTTCTTACTAATTTTTTCTCTGGATGATGATTTGTCCGCTGCTGAAAGATTAATCTATATCTCCCTTCAGACTGTTAATATTTGCTATATATATTTAGATACTCCAATTTTGGGGTGCATATGTATTTACAGTTGTTATATTCATTTGATGAGTTTACGCCTTTCTCATTACACAATGTCTTCTTTGTCTATTTTTATAGTTTTGAACTTAAAGTCTATTTTATATGATAAAAATGTAGCTACCCTTGCTCTCTTTCGGTTTCCATTTGCATAGTATCTATTTTTTCATCTGTTCACTTTCAGTGTATCTATGTCCTTAATGTGAGGTGAATCTCTTATAGGCAGCATATACTTGGGTCTTGCTTTTATTTATCTATTCCAGCATGCTATGACTTTTGATTGGAGAATCTAATCCATTTACATTCAAGGTAATTATTTATAGGTAAGGAGTTACTACCACCATTTTTGTTGTTTTATTATTATTATTTTTTAGATCCTTTGTTCATTTATTTCTCTCTTACTGTCTTCCCTGTGATTAAATGATTTTCTGTAGTGGTATGCTTTGATTCCTTGCTTTTTATATTTTGTGTACCTACTACAGGTTTTTGCTTTCTGGTTACTATGAGGCTTATATAAAACATTATATAGTAATAATAGGCTATTTTAGGCTGATAACAATTTAACTCTAGTCACATAAAATAACTGCACTTTCACTCCACCTCCCATTTTATGTTTTTGATTTCACACTTTACATCTTCTTATATTATTAAAAGTAATTACAATATTACTTTTTATATTATATTATCTTTTTAATTTTTTTATATATAATATAAAAAGTATTGTAGCTATTGTTTTTACTAGTTTTGTCTTTTAACCTTAATCCTAAAGATATAACTGACTTAGAAACCACTATTACAGTATTATAGTATTCTGAATTTGATTGTGAAGTTACTTTTTACCAGTGAGTTTTATATTCTCATATGTTTTTGTGTCACTAATTGGTGTTCTTTTTTTTTCAACTTTAAGAACTCCCTTTAGCATTTCTTGTAAGTCTGGTGACAGTGAACTCCCTCAGCAGTTGTTTGTCTAGGAAAGTGTTTATCTATCTCTCTTTCATTTCTGAAGGATAGCTTTGTCAAGTTCATTATTTTCAGCTGTCAGTTGTTTTGTCCTTCAGACCTTTGACTATATCATCCCACTCTTTTCTGGCATGTAGAGTTTCTGCCTCTAGCATTACTGGAACTCCCTTCCACGTGATTCACTTCTTTTCTTTTGCTGCTTTCAGGATTCTCTTTTGTCTTCGATTTTTCACAATCTGATTTAATATGTCTTGATGTAGTCTTGTTTGGATTGAGTCTGCTTGTAGACTTTTTTCCCTTCTGTATCTGGATATATATATCTTTCCCTGGATTTGGAATATTTTCTGTTATTATTTCTTTAAATAAGCTTTCTTTCCTTTAGTTTCTCTCTTCTTAATTCCTATACCATGAATATTTCCTGTGTTGAAGCTGCTCTATAATTCCTGTAAACTTTCCTTTTTCTTTTTTCTCCTCTATATAATTTCAAATACTCTGTCTTCAAGTTTACAGATTCTTCTAATTGATATTTCTAGTGTTGATACTCTCTATTGCATTTTTCATTTCACTCATTGTATTTTTTCAATTGGTCCACGTTTCCTTATCTAAAAGTTGGGATAATATTGTATCTCTCTCAGGGAAACAATAAGAAAAAGCTGATTTTGTGTATGTGTAACATCTATTAAAGGGGTCAGCAAACTTTTCCTATAAAGGACTATGTAGCACATATTTTAAGCTTTCTGGGCTAGGCAGCAAAACCAAGGATATTATTTAGCTACTAATATAACAAGAAAGAAAAAAAATTTTACAAAAATTTTTCACAAAATCTTTTACACAAATTTTTATTAGAAAAATGTAACATACAATAATAGCAAATTCAGTTTTGTTTTTGTTAATACATGTTGATATGGTTTGGCTATGTCTCTACCCTAGCCTCATCTTGAATTGTAGCTCTTGTCTAATTTCCACATGTTGTGGGAGGGACCCAGTGGGAGGTACTTGAATCATGGGGGTGGGTATTTCTTGTGCTGTTCTCATGAAAGTGAATAAGTCTCATGAGATCTGTTGGTTTTATAAAGGGGAGTTCCCCTGAATATGTTCTTTTTGCCTACCAGTATGTAAGACATGACTTTACTCCTCCTTTGCCTTCCACCATGATTCTGAGGCATCCCCAGCCACGTGGAACTGTGAGTCAATTGAACCTCTTTTCTTTATAAATTACCCAGTCTTGGGTGTGTCTTTATTCGCAGTGTAAGAGTGGACTAATACACATGTCTAGCAATGAAAAGAATGGAATATGGTGGGAAATAATATTTTACTTAATTGGGGATCAAAGTCAATGTTGCCTATCAGCAAATTGGTTGCAAAGCCCATCTATAAAAAAACATTTTTATTCACAGGTCATACAAAAACAGATAAGCTGGACTGGACCTGGGGGCTATAGTGTGCCAATCTCTGGTGTATTTCATTGATGTTTTCCAATGAACCATACCTCCCCATATTCACACCCTTATGTAGTCCTCTCCCTTTGAATTTGGGCTGGATCTGAAATGGCCTTTTAATTAACAAAATGCAACAAAAACGATACTGCATCAGCTCTAGCCTTGTCTCAAGATGTGGCAGCTTCCATTTTGCATTCTTGGGTGTCTTAAACCACACTGTAAAAAGTCCAGCTATCCTGTTAGAGAGATCATATAAAAAAGCCACATTCAGAGGGAGAAACCCTGAGACAACTGGGAGAGAGAATGAATCTTAGCCATACCAGTATCCCAGCTGAACCTATTTCTTAACCATTAGCTAGGACCAATTACCAGCCATATGGGTAAACCATATTGATATTCCAGCGCTGGCTATATCTGAGACCCTACTACAGCCACAAGAGAGAGCCAAAGTGGGACCAGCAGAACTGTCCAGCTGAACCTAGTCAATCTCATGAACAGACTCATGAGAGACAGTAAAATATAATAAATTTACCAACTTACACTTCTGTTACAAATGTATGATAGTTCTATAATTCTGCATCCTTGCTAACAGTATTTTCAGTTTTTATTTTTTTTTAATTCTGGTGAATGTGTGAAGTTGAACACTTTTCAAATACTTCTTCCCCAGTCATCAAGACTCAAAGAAAATTTTCCCTAAACCTAGAGTTGGAAGCTGCAGGAAATTCAACTGAGAACTCGGGTGCTTCTGGGAGGAAAAAATAACTATTGATAAATGTTTTTAAGTTCTTGCATTAAATATTTTATTTCTTAAAAGGAGTCTCTTATTATTAGGTATGAATTTAATAACAACTCTCACAGCTAGTAATGACTTTAAGAATAAATATGAGACAGATTATAAGAATCATAATTTTATTACTTTCGGTTCATGCAAACAACTGAAGAGCTGGGAAATATGATTTTTGGAGTGGTCCTACCACTCTGAAACTTAAGCAAGTTGCTTAAGTTGCTCTTAAGCAAGACATTTTTCTTCTTGATTTTGACTTAGTAATATATCAAATGAGAATAATAATAGCATTTGCAATCTCACACAGTTGTTCATTCAATCAGCAAATATTTTCTGAGTACCTATTATGGGCAGGTGCTGGAGATATAATGGTAAGCAATAATAAACATAGCCTCTATGTTCATGAAGTTTATACTCTAGTGTAAACACTAATCCAAGATTAAACAATCAATAATTTAATACATAATGGTTTAATATATAATTATTAACTAACAAATAGAATGTAAAGTTAAGTTAGAGCATCGGAGCCTCATAATTAAGAGCTACCTTAGAGATTATCTATTACAATCCTCTAATCTCTTTTTCAAAGATACACAAAATATAAAAGGATGGTTTATGAAAAGTTAAAATTTCCAGACAAATGAGAAGTGCCAACATTACTATTATGTAATTTCAGAAAGATAACTAGATACACTTATGTTCTAGCATTTAAAATTAGAAATAAAACAGCTGAAACCCAGTATCTTTGACCTTCAATGTGGCCCATAGTAGAAAAATTAATAGTGAAATTTCATTAACCAAAATAAAGTAGGCTCTGATTGTGAAAGTGATGGACTGAGGGCCCAAGTAGAGGGCAAAAAGTTCAGAAGAGAAATAAATTTATTGTCCCACAATGAGAGAGACATCCGGATCTCTTAGAAAATTACTATGTTTAGAGCTGGCTTGGAACCCTGACCTAGTTTGGCTAGATATATATGGGTTCAAATCCCTGCAACATTCTATGTAACCCTAGGCAAATTACTTATCCTCTTAGACCTAAGTTTCTTAATTTCTTCATCTGTAAAATGAAAATAATCATGACCATCTCACATGATTATTGTGAACATTAAGAAAAATGAGGTATTTAAAGCAGCAGTCATGGCTAATAGTTTCCTTCTTTTCTCCTTAGTGTGGGAATTATAGTATTGATTACAGGCAAACTCAAATTTGTGATATGACTCACTTAATACACTAATTACCATATGCCCAAACTCAATTCATCCAATAAGACATGAGAATGATAGAGAGACGGAAAAACGTGATCCCTGCTTAAAGTACTTATAATCTAGTAGGGAACATGGATAAGATATCCAAACACCCCAAACACAAAGCCAACTATGATATTATAATACATGCCTGAAGTGTGGCATACCAAACTGTGTCAGTATTCAAATGGGAGAACACACTTCAGGATGAGGTGGGGGCAGGGAGGATCAAAGAAAGCTTCCTAGAGAGGTTGCTCTTGAAAGAAGCCTTCAATTATGGATTAGATTTTGACAGCCCGAGATACAAGGAAAAGATTCAAGGTGGAGAGGAAACATACACAAAGGCAAAGAGATAGGAAAGTGTACAGCAGATTAGGTTAAGCCAGAGGATAAACAATTATTTTTTAAATAATACTGAGTGTCTCTATATGTCAGGGCCTGTATTGAGTATTTAGATGCATATTTTATTTACCTGTGGAGGTAAGTTTTATTTTCCTCAAATTTTAGATACTTGCAAAGGTAAATTATCTTGCCAAACATTTTTTACAGCTATTTAATCGGAGACCTGGGTTATAAAAATATTTGTCTCCTACTCCAAAGACCACTCTTTATAACTAATGAAATAAGGACTGGATTGACACCAGGGAGGCCTCTAAATACCAAGGCAAAAAGTTTGCATTTTGAATTAAAAACCAAATAGGAAGTCATTGGAGGTTTCTGAGCAGGAATATGACATGGATAAAGATTATATTACATTTATATTACATAAGAAAATGTAGTACAGGATAATGTTTAAGAGCTTAGAATTTATAGCTAAACCACCATATTAGAATTCATAGCTAAACTACTTCAAATTGAATCCCTGTTCTTCTGCTTACCACCTACATGGCCTTGGAGCAAGTTACCTAATTTTTCTGTCCCTTAGTTTCCTCATCCATAAAATAGGGGTAACAATAGTACCTACCACAATGTCGTGGGAAAAATTAAGTCCATTAATATGTGTGAAGTACTAGAATTCCTGGCTTATAGTGAACACACACTAAATATTAGCTGCTGCTGCTATTCCTTTAGGAAGGAAACTACTGAATTCTTGTATCTCAATCTGACAATTCAGCCTTTTATTCAAGGATGAGCAAAAGGCTAATTGTACATGGTCAGTGAAGGCAAGGCTTGCTTTAAATAAGAATCCAGGAGGAATGTTTAATAGAATTAAGAGGGTAAGTAGCTCAGGACATTCTCCCCATAGCATCATCCTCTAGTTCCTATCCATAATGATAATTAGAAATTGAAGCTCCTTAGCTTGGTATTTTCTCCCCAATGCATTTTATAATCTGCCTTCTTCTTGGGAGAAGAAGACTATGAAACGCAGTGGGGAGAAAATACCAAGTCAGAAGACTTGGATTCCAATCCCAAACCTGCTACTGATTCATTCTATTGGACAGAATGACTCTCCCTTTTAAAATTGTACATGGACAGATGACTCTCCTTTTTAGCTTTGAAAAGTTAAAGGTTCCAGATAATTGAGAAGTGCCAATATTACTGTTATGTAACTTCAGAAAGATAACTAGATGCACTTACATTCCAGCATTCTGAGTCCTCAACAGTAAATAAGGAATGATGCTTGCCCTCTGCATGTATCATCATGAGAATTAAATAAGATATAGGATATGTAAAATGTCTTGGTTTGCATGGTGCTATGTACATAGTAAGTATTCAAAACCCTGTTGAATAAAGTGCTTGCTCTATTTGAGAAGTGACTTTAGAGGTAAGAAAAAAGGTAAAGCAGATGGTGGAATATTTCTACATTTCAGTCTTGGAGAAGGTAAAAAGCTCTATATTGAAACTGTCCCTTAAAATGTATAAGAAGAGGGTTGGTATAGTGGAAAGATCCTGAGATTCAAAGTAAAGTGGAACTAGGATTAAATCCTACCTGCAGTATTTATTAGCTATGAAACATTGAACCCAACTATTTGAGCATCTGTTTTTCCAAATACAAAATTGAAATATTAACACTTGCCTCATAGGTTGACTCAGAGATTTAAATTAAACATTACTCCTGAACTGTAATCCCTAATGTTGGAAGTGGGGCCTGGTAGGAGATATTTGGATCATGAGGGCAGATCCTTCATGGCTTGGTGCTCTTCTCACAATAGCAAGTGAATTCTTACAAGATCTTGTTAAGTTTGTGGCATTACTCTCTCTCTCTCTCTCTCTCTCTCTCTCTCTCTCTCTCTCTCTCTCTCTCTCTCATTCCTGCTTCGCCATGTGACATGCCTGCTCCCTCTTTGCCTTCTGCTGTGATTGGAAGCCTCCTGACACCCTCCCCGATCCCAGAAGCAGATACCACGATGTTTCTTGTACAGCCTGCAGAACCATGAGCCAGTTAAACCCCTTTGCTTATAAATTACCCAGTCTCATGCATTTCTTTATAGCAATGCACAAACAGACTAACACAACTACTTATATAATTCTTCCCAGATATTACCAATGAGAAAACAGAGGCACAGGGCAGGCAATCTCACCCTAGATCACAGGGCTAGAAAGTGACCCAAAAAAGTAGAATAAAAATACATATATTTTTCTCTCCTCCATAAGTTGTATTCTTTTCAAAAATCTTGTACAAAATTCCAAAGTACTTTCCTTCTATCATCTCATTTTATCTTATTCTTGAAGAAACTCTATTATATAGACTTACCAGGAATAACTTTCCCCATTTTCTCTTTTATAAATGGGAAAAGAGAAACTTGAAGAAGATAAATGACTAATGTCACACAAATAGCAGCCACACTTCAACCTCTGCCATGAGGCAGAACTGGAAATTGAACCCCTATCTTTAAACTCCAGGTTCAGTGTTCTTTCTAGTATAAATCTGAATTTCCTACATAACATGCCAGAATGAAGATTTCTCCTTAAATTCAGACTCCTCCCATATTAATCCAAATTAATAATGTTTTGCTGTGGCTATTTCTTTTTAAAATTTTCAACTTTTATTTTAGATAAAGGGAGTACGTGTCTAGATTTGTTACATGGGAATATTGCATGATGCTGGGATTTGGAATATGGATCCTGTCACCATGGTAGTAGTGCCTGATATGTAGTTTTTAACCTACCCCACTCCCTCCACCCTCTAGGATTCCATAGTGTCTGTTCCCATATTTCTGTTCGTGTGTGCTCAATGCTTAGCTCTCATTTATAAGTGAGAACATGTTTGGTTTTCTGTTCCTGCATTAATTTGCTTAGGATTATGGCCTCCAGCTCCATTCATGTTGTTTCAAAGGACATGGTGATTGATTGTGAATGTTTTCTACTTTTACAACTTTTCCTATATTTATAGAAAGACTTGTCCCAGAAACATTCCCTTCATTACAGATAAAGATATTTCAGTTCAACAGTCTTCTTCACGATAAGTGATTTATATTTTCTTCTTAATTTATAGGTGTTCCTATAAATGACTATTTCAATTGCTTTTCAACTTTTCTTGCTACCGTGTGTCAACTGACTGCTTGACTGATAAATTAATCACTTAACAAAAATGACCTGACCACTTGCTGTTTGCCAGACACCGTGGTGGGCATAAGCAGGGTTGGTATATACAGTTATGCAGGGTCTTCTTGCACAAGGACTCCATTTCATGGGCTAAGACTGGCCCAACAGAGGGGGTACATTTTTCTTACTCACACAAAGGTTCATTAGGAGCTAGCTGTAGCCCCGCTGCTGGGATACAGAAATGGATATGACAGTGTGCTTATCTCCAAGGATCTCACAATATAATAGGGAACACAGGCAAATACACATGCAATTATACTATAGCATCACAAATGGTGTTATAAGGAAAGTCCCAGGTACCATGAGATCACATAAGAGGGACAACTAATGGAGCCTGGAAGACCAAGGGAGGTTCTCCAAAGAAGGTAACGACTAAACTGAGCCTAAATAAATAGACATTAAAGAAATACTTTCAGATAAAAAAGAGGTGTGCTGTCTCCCACAGAAAGAGAACAATTTTAGCAAAGGAACAGAGGAAAGAAATATCATTGCATGTACATCATTGCTGCGGGATAACATTTGAGGTTAAGTTTTAAGAGATAAGGTGGGGAAAAGGAAAAGAAGAAATCAGGGACAGACACTGAAGGCTTTGCCAAACTAACGAATCTGTTTTTTATATGAGGTGGGTAATGGGGTGCCATTAAGAGAAATAAACCAGGAAAGGATATGTGATTAGATTTGCATTTTATAGAGATGCTTCTGCCATGGGGATGGAGGAAGTGCTGTGTCTAGGACTTTCATATAACACAATTAGAGATGTGTCAAAGAAATACTTACTAAGTTATCCAATTTAGATTTTCAAAGCAGAGAGGAAAAACAGTACCTTAGAAATGTTCCTATGACTCTCATTCTGTCAGGCATACATGCCAAGTAGACAGACATTACTAAAAGTGATGCAAATCTCATTTCTGAATGATTTTATAAAGTTCAAGCTTGTTTCATATAATAAAAATGATAATCAAAATATAAACTTAAATATAATAGGCCATATTTCAACAGATTCCATTTACATTACTCCTATACAAGGTATTATTTATGATGGTGCATGGACACCTAATCTCGATGTTGTAAAGGTGACCCAGGCTGGGTGGGGAAGGCAGCTGAACCAGTGAAAGCATTTACACATCACCTCAAGTGTGTATCACAAAGTTCACCTTTGCATGAAGGGTAATTTGGACTGTGAAGAAGTGGAAGTCCAAATCAAGGACAATGAGAGTATTGAACCAACATATCTAGTACCAAGACCCAAAGTCCATTCTTAAAGGAAAATACACTCCAAGAGGGGAAACTTATATGAATTACAAAACTCTTTGAAGGTTGAGGACAAAAAAAATCAGTATTACCAGGGTAGAAATGGGCATTTCTCTTAGTATCAGTAGCATGGTCACAGCACATAATATATAAAAGAAGAATTTTCACTTGCCACCATAATGCCTTACTGTTTTTCTCATCCCAAGGTTTTTGCTGAAAGCATCAAGAGTTCAGTGACAAAAGAACGAGGGTCAGAGAAGCATGAAGACAAAGGAGAATGAGGGTCACTTATTCAATAAACATTTGTAACATTCATACTATAAGCCAGGCACTATGCTAGGAACTTTCAGAAGTACTGTTTGACTTAATAGAGGAAAGCGCTACTACCTCTATTTTGCAGAGAATATAACTGAGGCAAGTATACCTTAAGACTAGATGAAATGTCCACAGAGAGTTTAAGCACAAAGTACTCCTTTACAAAAAATTAAAAGATAGAGACTCAAATTTATTAGAAACATTCAATATAACAATCTTTTAATGACTTCTGGAAGCATTTACAACCATAAATATATATATGTGCTATTTTAAAAGTAAATGTACCATGGAAAACTGCTGCTGCTACCTTTCTTACCAATCTAATATTGAATCAGACTAAATTGTGTTAATGATTCACTGTTACAAATTCTGTTCCTTTATCAATAATCTCCCTACCTTTGCTATTATACACTGAATCATATTATTTGTTCATTTATTCATTCACTCATTCTACCTGTTGCCTATCATATGCCACATGCAGTCCATAGACTGAAGTATAATGGGAATCCACCCCTGCTCTCAAGAGATTCACAGTTTGTAAGGGAAGCCAGACAACTGAACAAATAACATACAGTGTGATAAGTGCTGTGACATAAGGATGTCACGGGGGCTGTGCAGCAAAGTTAGGTTACATTCATTCAGTCTGGAGGCCAATATATCAGGGAAAACCCAGGGCCTTCCTATCTATAAAAAATACTGAGATCCAACACACTTTTCAAAAACGCTTCCCTTAGCCCAGTCCTCCCATGGGCTGTTTCTCCTCAAGACCTGTGACTCTATGACACCAAACCCTTCTCCATTCACTCAACCAATATTTACTGAGCATTTCCATTATGCCACACATTGTGCTAGGCACTGAAGTTACAAAGCTAAATAAGATAGAGATGTTTCCTGTACCATGAGTTTGTAATATAATAAAAGATTCTGTTGCAGCCTTTGAAAAGATTGCTAAATTATATAACATCAGTATCAATAAGCAACCTGACTTTCGTACACCCTTGCTGTGTGACTTTCAACAAGTCCTTTCACCTCTCTATCCTTGGTTTCTTCATTTGTAAAATGAAAATAATATTTGCCTTATTCATTTTACAGAATTGTCTTCAAGATCAAAGGACATAACGAACGCAAAGGCACCTTGATACTATAAAAGGATAAAACTATAAGGAATTTTGTCATTCTCATGATTAAAAGAAGGTTCTGATTTAATTAAATGTATGAATCACAGAATATTTAAAATTAATGCAATTGTATTATTTTTTAATATTTGTAGTAACAAAAAACAGGCCAATAAACTACCATTTAGTACAGATAATTTGGAGATTCACTTAAAGGTACACATGTAAAGTATTCATATTGATTTGTGAAAGCAGACATTTCTGAACTGTTCAAAAGCTATCAGATCTCTGGAGGGCTACAAATAATCCTTCTTACAAAGAGGTTTATACAATTATTTTCTCTACTAAAAATAAGTTTGCATAGAAAATGAAAACATTAGCTTGAGTTATTTCAATTTTCATATTAATTGAAACTATATTAAGGGGTTTCTACTATTTTGAAGTTGGAGAAAGGCAATGATATGCCATAGAAGATAGAAAATAGAATCTGTCATCAGAATACCAAACCTGACTTATGGCTATACCATTTGATGCCTATGTGATCTTGAGTGAGTCTCTTAAGAGGGAATGATATTGGTTTTTTAATCTCTAAAATATGGAAAATAAGCATAGACAAATGACAAGTTCATTATGAGAAATAAATGAGATAGAACATTAGGAAAAGTTTTTCTTTTAATCTATAAAACAACTTAAAGATGTTAACTGATATTAATATTATGATTTTAGTCTGCATTTTAACTCTACTTATTTAAATACATGATGTACATACAACTACTTTGCTTTTATTTACTACTAGAGTTCATCCTGTTTTACAGGTGAAAAATAAAACAAAGGCCAAGATACATTAGGACTAAGAAATAGCACAAGACTAGAAATGAGAAAATATGAATTCTAATATTATTTTCACCACCAATGGCTTTGAAGCCCTATGTAGTCACATACCTTTTTTATACCGTAGGATTCACTTTGAAAACTAAGGCAAACACTCTACCTTGATCACTCTATAGGTATTGAAGACACAATGTGAAAAGCAACAACTCTGATTCCCCCAAAATATTTTGCCATGGCCAAGTCAGATAAACAAAAAAAATCCACCGACTCAAATGAGACTATGCAAACTAGGTGAGTCTATGAAGCCAAGTTTGGCAGAGACTAAAGGACTAAAAGTGAAGTAGGGAGTGAGGCGTAGAGTGCTGTAGAACTGACAATTTCATAAATTAGATTGTTTTTGTTCTTGTTGTTTTTTTAATATTGTCCTTGTGGCTATCAGTGTGGGACAGTGAATAAGGAAAGTCAGAAGTGGGTGCCCCAGTAGTAGTTTAAAAAAATAGATGGAGAATGAACATACAAGGTCTTGTTCAGCTTCTAAGAATATGAACAAATAACAACCTACTACTCCCTTGGCAATGCGAGGTCAGCATTGGAGACAAGTGACCTGATAATCTACTAGTGTCTCACTCTTTATTCTAATGATCTTTGGAAGGCTATGATTACCTGCTCATTGCTCCTGCCTGTTACTACTTAACTTCCTCTTCTGATTATGCGTGTTTTATTTATCATTAGGCGCTGAAGTTCAGATCCTAAGGGCTTTCAAGAGCCTATGAAAACGTTTTGAGACTTTAAGAAAATATCATCTCAAAAGTAAAACAAAACAACCCTGCAAAACTGAAATAAGTAAAAATTAAATACCTACAAAAATGACAACTACCCAATTGAACTTCAACTCAACTCTTTTTAAAGATATATATTAACTTTACTTAATTTGAATGGCACATTTTGATGTTTGATATGATGAAAGTTAGAACTCAAAAAGTAAGAAAGCCTAGAGCTTTCAAAAGTCTTAGTAAGGCCCCACGTCTGGCTTCTATCTCTCCTTTATCCTGAACTTTGAATACTCTACTTTAAATATCTTCGATTATCTTTTTTTTTTTTTTTTTTGAATATCGTTGACTGCTCCCATTACAATCTGTACTCAGCCATAATTTAGACTTTGGGTTTCTAAATCCTCATACGAACTTCCTGCTGACCTGGCTGCCTGATCTGATTCCTCCTCTAGGTACTGATTTCCAAACACACACTGCACTCCTCTCCCTTTCTGCCAATTCCTATTGAAAATAAATAGAGTGCTACCTCTTAGCTTTCAATGTAGAAGTTTATCACTCACCAAAGATCATTCTCTTTTTTTCTTTTTCGGAGATGGAGTTTTGCTGTGTCGCCCAGGCTGGAGTGCAGTGGCGTGATCTCAGCTCACTGCAACCTCCGTCTCCTGAGGTCAAGAGATTCTCCTGCCTCAGCCTCTCGAGTAGCTGGGACTACAGGCATTTGCCATCATGCCCAACTAATTTTTGTATTTTTAGTAGACACGGGGTTTCACCATGTTGGCCAGGCTGGTCTTGAACTCCTAACTTCATATGATCCACCCACCTAGGCCCCTCAAAGTGCTGGGATTACAGGCATGAGTCACCATGCCTCGCCCATTCACTGTATATCGTACATTTATAACGTACATTTATACAGTACATTTACAATTGCCATTGCCATCAAGAAAAATTTTACTGCTCAAAGCAATCTACAGATTCAACACTATTCCTATGAAACAACCAATGTTATTTTTTACAGAATTAAAAAAAAACTACCCTAAAATTCATATGGTACCAAAAAAGAGCCTGAATAGCAAAAGCCATCCGAAGCAAAAAGAACAAAGCTGGAGGCATCACATTACAGGACTTCAAACTAAACTATAAGTTTACAGTAACCAAAACAGCATGGTACTGGTACAAAAACAGACACATAGACCAATGGAACAGAATAGAGAACCCAGAATAAATCCACACACCTACAGAACAGAATAGAGAACCTAGAATAAATCCATACACCTACACCCATCTGATCTTCAACAAAATCAACAAAAATAAGCAATGGGGAAAGGACTCCTTATTCAATAAACAGTGCTGGGATAACTGGCTAGCCATATACAGAAGAATAAAAATGGACTCCTACCTTTTACCATATAAAAAAACTAACTCAACATGAACAAAATGTTTAAATGTGAGAACCCCAACCTATAAAAATTCTAAAAGAAAAACTAAGAAATATCATTCTGAACATCAGTCTTGGCAAAGAATTAAAGACTAAGTCCTCAAAAGCAATTGCAACAAAAATTAAAATATACAAGTGGGACCTAATTAAACTAAAGAGTGTCTTCACAGCAAAATAAACTATCAACGGAGCAAACAGACACCCCATAGAATGAGAACAACAGACGTTGGAAACTATTAGGGGGGGAATGAGTACAGGGGCAAGGGCTGGAAAACTACCTATTGGGTATTTTACTCACTCCCTGGGCGATGGGATCATTCGTACCCCAAACCTCAGCATCATTCAATAAACCCATTTAACAAACCTGCACATGTACCCTCTGAATCTAAAATAAAAGTTGAAATTATAAAAACTGAAAAAATTGTTACACTTTGTCCTAGAACTGCCAGTAACTGCCAGAATCTAATCATACTGCTATGATTGCATTTATCATGTTGAGTTAGATTTTTTGGTTTATTGTAATTTTCTGTTTATCATGGATCCACCATTTACTATCTGTATGACCTTACGTAAGTTTCTTAAGCTCTCTGAGCCTTAGTTTTCTTATGAGTAGATGGGGATAATAATATGGAGTCTCTGATCCTCTGTACAACCTAATCAACATCTAGCCTGTTCCAAACCTTAACTTAATAATCACTTCTTCAGAGAAATCTCCCTGTGTCACTAGACCATATCTACCATGCCTTCTCTTGGTAATTTTTTCCACACCCATTTTCCTACACCTGTTTATTTTGTGGGAATAGATGATTAATATCTACCTGCCCTATTAGACTATAAGCACTGTAATATCTAGGCCTGGTTTTGCTCAGTTTTACATCCCAGCCCAGTCCAGTAGTTGCCTTATGATAGATTCTCAATAAATATTTGTCAAATGAATAAAATTTTTCTTTTTTATGATCCTGGTTTTTATTTCAAGTTTTTAGGAGGACCACTCAATCACAAATTGACCCTTTCACTCAGTTCCTGCAATTTCTTTCCTTAGAGCCAGACCATAATTCTGCCATTTCTCTAGCCACTAGCTAGCATCTCTCCCCTGAATCGATCTGGAAAAACCTTTCTGATACAGTGTAGAAGTACAGCATGAGCACTGATCAGATATCAGTAACAACTAGCACTTAGACAATACTTACCATTGATGTACTTCCACCATTAGTGCCAGGCCAGTACATTAGTTTAAACAGTGCTTGCCCTCTGCTCAGCAAAGGTGCCCCTGCCTCTTGGAAATGTTTAATCCAGCGAAGGCGGTAGGGTATATTTCACGGGTGCATAGCAATGTATGAGGAGGTCATAGCACAGGACTCTTGCTGTAAAAATCAACCCCGATTACCTGAAAATCCTTCATTAAGCTTATCTTTGGAGTTCTTAGGCTGTTTTCTCATCATTAAGATTGTTTCATTAACTCCTTAGATTTGGGATTCGGCTATCTTTTCACAAGAATCAATGACAAATATCATCCATAAGTTGGATAGTGTAAGAAAAGGTTATCTTTGGGAGATATTAAGGTTATCAAAAGAACATTTTAGTGAGGCATAAATACCAAGCAAAATAGGCACAAGATTGAAAATAAGAAGACCTTAACTCTAGTCATGTTTCAACCATTTACTATATGAGTGGCTCTGGACAAGTCCCTGGAGTTCTTTGTGTCTCAGGTCAATTTCCCCATTACACAGCTCAGAGTCATAAGGACTAAATAAGAACATAAAGTGTTAAGAATATATACAGTGCTTTGTGTAGCACTGGACCTTAAATATTGGTGCAATTACAGTCTTTTTCACTTGATTCCAAAAAACTGGTATTTGTTTGGTTTCTTTCAGATTGACCTTAATTTCCATAACTTTAAGGACATAATAACTGGGAGGTAAAGACAAGTAAAAGGAAGACTATATTCTGAAAAGACCCTTAACATGTGACATAAGGTTGATTTTAATCCTTCCATTTGACGGATGTCAACTCAAATTAATATCATGTAAAATGAGATAACTTCATCATACTAATTAATGAATCAATTTGATAGTTATCAAGCAACCACACAGTGTTAGGCACTGAATGCAGAAATGAATAACCCATGATTATCCCTGCACTCAGCCTAAATTCACATATACGTTGTAAGTGGGTGTGGTTCATGCCTGTCTTTTCAATATCAATACCCACAATGACTAGCCAAGTGCCAAATAGCAAGGAATCAGTCACGTGGTCCAGGGTTCAGACAGTAATGAGCATTATAATCATCATCATCATTATCATCATGAAGACAGCACTAACCATTTCTTGAGTGCTTACTATGTGGCAAGCACTTTGTACACATTGTGTCATTTAACCCTAACACAAATGCTGCAAGGTGCAATAAGTATATTATGCATTATTTATATCACCACCTACCCTCCTTCACACACCTGCCCTGGCCCTCAAGACTTAAGTTTGATATTCTAAGCACACACATTCATCTCCTTACTACTATTAATAATAATAAAGAATACTTACTATGTACCAGATTCTGTTCTACATACATTAATTATTTTGAAGCATTTCAGTTTCACAACACTCATATCAGGTAAGTATTGTTAATATACTCATTTTACAGAGCGGGTAAGTAACTTGCCCAAGTTCACATAGCTAGCAGAGTCTGGATTTGAACAAAAGTAATCTTCAGTCAAAGTCTATGGTCTTAATTACTCTGCAATGTCCAGCAGGTGAGAGGAAGTAGGAGTAGGATCAATTTAACCAAAGATACCTATAGTTCTGGGCATCTAAAAGCCTGGTTGAAGATGTATTATAACTAAGGTTCTTTCATCTGGCCTCTGGACTGACCATGGTGTGATACTGGAATATCAATGCAGGGCCTTAAATAAGGAGCCCACATGGTCACTACAGTTATGCAGAACATTTTTTCCCATTATCAGACACACATTATAATGTCTCTCTCTTGCCATACAATCCACCCCTTTCTGCCTGGCAAAATTCCAATTTTCTTTAAAGACACTTCCCAATAAGCTTTTCTTGGCCCCTTCTTTGTAACACCATAATAATTTACTCATGCCTTTATTATGATACCTATGATACTACCTTATAACCACTGATTTATTCATCATTCCTACTAATGCGTGAACCCCTTATGAATAATAAACCAGTCTAATTCACTCTAATAGCAACCTCAGAGATGAACAATGGCAGAAGTAAGCCTTAATGGTTTAATTAAAGAGTATAGGCTTTGGGCTTAGTGAAATCTGATTTGACCCTTGCTCAATAATTTATGACTGCATTATCTTGGGGAACTTATTCTTCTGTTTTCCCTTCTATAAATCAGAAACAATAATATGTACCTTGCAAAGTTGTTGTTAGGAATATATTTATTAATTTCAGCTTATATTTACTGAATGCCAACTATGTGCCAGGGATAATTCTGGGGACTGGGGATATAGTGGTTAACAATATAGACAAGATCCTTGCTTCACTGGAGTTTATATTGTATTGGAGGATACAAATAATAAACAAATATATTAACAAACAAGAAAAATCTGATAATAGCAGGAATTATACAAAGAATTAAAATAGTGATATAATAGGATTATACACAAAGCTGCTGTAGAGTGAGTGCTCAGGAAAAGCTTGCAGAAAATACAACATTTACTGAGATCTAAGAAGCCATGAGAACAGAGGTAGGGGGAGTACCTTTCTAGGCAAAGGAATTAGCTAGGGCAAAATCCTTAAAGGCAGTAATGAGCTTGGTGAGCTTGAGAGAATCTTTTCTTCCTTTTATGTAATCTCTTCTCTCCCTTTCACTCAGCAGAAATAAGACAGGTCTACAGTAGCCTCTTGTTTGGGCATGGGAATAAAGAGGAGGGGGCAACAGAAAGGAAGCACAGCATCAGGCATTCCTTTACTTTACCTAGATCTTATGTAAAAGGGGAAAAGAAGCACCCTCTGCTCACCAGGGAAGAGGCCAGACAGGAGTTCAGGAGCACAGGTTTCACTAAGAAGAAAGAGCATTCCATCAGCCTAAAGTGTATCCTGAGGAGACACTCCACAAAACCTAATGATGGTTGCATAAACATTAGGCCCCTGGGCCTGGCGCAGTGGCTCACACCTGTAATCCCAGAACTTTGGGAGGCCAAGGCAGGTGGGTCACGGGGTCAGGAGATCCAGACCATCCTGGCTAACACGGTGAAACCCCGTCTCTACTAAAAAAAAATTAGCCAGGCGTGGTGGTGGGCACTTGTAGTCCCAGCTACTTGGGAGGCTGAGGCAGGGGAATGGCGTGAACCTCGCAAGGCGGAGCTTGCAGTGAGCTGATATCGCACCACTGTACGCCAGCCTAGGTGGCAGATCAAGACTCCATCTCAAAAACAAAAACAAAACAAAACAAAACCCAAAAAACATTAGGCCCCTGGCCTTTAGGGTTAGCAATTGCTCAATAAACACCCACTGGATGAACAAATAGTTTTTTGCTGCCATGTAAGGCCTTGCTTTCACAGTAGAGTCATTAAATAACCCTATCTTACTGAAAACTCTGTCATACCATAAAAAGATATAAAGAGAAAAAAACTGCAAAATCTGGAGAGTCTGGCCTATTTTACTGCTCTTGTCCTTGATCTCACATTTGTACTTTGTGTGTCTTGGGATGCTCACTTCAGAAGTATTTTACACAAATAAAAATAGAAACTTCTAAACTGTGACCAGAACAATACATTTGAAAGCTGCATAATATAAATTGCCTTTGCTTAATAAGAAAAAAAAAAGAAAGAGCATAATGTCATAAATAAGTCATTTATGCTTACTGACTAAGGAATCTCCCATTTGGAGAGTCAAATATAAATATAGGTAGGTGGATACCAAAAAAAGCCAGTCTCCAGTGGCTTTGCATCCACTATGAAGCAACAAATTTAAATGTATCGTTAAAAAAACCTCATCCCTAGTGACAAGTCAATGTCTAGAAGACAGTTAAATGAGTGTTCAGCAGAGGATGACAAAGAGTTTGGAGCATAGAATATGACAGAGTTCTTTCCATGAACATCAATTACAACAAGGTAACAGTTATTCTGTCTGGAAGAGAAACATTTATTCTGTGTCTGACATTGTGCATGGTATCTAATTGACTAGTAATAGCATTTTCTGTGTAATTCTGGAGTGATTTCTTAAAGGTAAAACCAGTAGAAGAAGTACATTTCCTAATACTGTCCTGCAGCAGCCAGATAACTGAGATAACTGATACACTTTAATTCAAGTTTATTTGAGGAAAAAGCAAACATTAGGTTGATGATACTGTACTTAGAAATTATTTATCCTTTCTCTTATTTAAGTAACATTTGTTAAGTAAATACTACATGTCAGATCCTGGGCTAGAAACTGAAAATAATAAAACCTGTCCCTGACTACCAGAAACTCACAAGGTAGATGTACCCTATACAACTAACTGTAATTCCTTTTTTTTTGGTCTTTAAAAGAAGGGAGTATCCAAGTGCTAAATGAGAACATTGTACTCTTTCTCCATGACCATTCCCCAAGGTCCCTGACCTTACTAAGTGGTAGGTACTGGAGACCTGCACCTTGTATCTTAGTCCCACCCAGTCATCAAACCGGTAAACATCAAGCATGTACATGAAAAGCCCTATCCGTATCAGAAAGTGGGATCTAGAATAAGGCTTATAACACCCTGACCTCAGGGCTTAGTGCTTGGGAGCAGGCCCAACTTACTCATTCATTTAATAAAAAACATTAAATAAGCTTTTATTAGATGCTGGGTCATGAGCCTCAATTTACCATTTACCTGCAGACTTTCTTCCACTGCTGTCACAGGGCCCTAATTCATTACATCCAGGATATGCCCAAGCTCTTAGTTTTCACTTCAGTTATCAATAAGATTTCCTGTGAGAATAAAGCACTGTTTTAAACTCCATCCCATTTGACTGGACAGATTACAACTCTTATCACTCTTATCAAGCCATCCCTTTGGGGAATTTGCCACCATTCTCGGTGCCCCATCTATTAGCTGGGATCCTTTCAATCTCTAACTCCAACCAGAATGAAGAGACTGCTAAACATGAAATATGCAAATAGCTTTGCTTCAACCTAGAAATACTTTTAGACTTGCTCAACTCAGCAGATAGGAAATACTTGGGATACAGTTATATAGTACTTGGTTATCAAAAGTTAGACTCCTCCACCCCTGATCCAAAGGAGTGGATCTGTAGCTTGAAATCTGCAATGTGTAACTCTGACCCCCAGGTCATAGCTGATTGACTGAGTTAGACAAATTAGATTTTTTTCAACAGGACATCAAAATTAGGAGAGACAGCCAGTCTCGAGGTATGTAGTCCCCTACAAAGTGATTGATTTTAGAGATGCTGAGGAAGTATGACGTTTGGGATTTGATGACTAATATGATGCACACAGGGTAGATTATAAGATAAAGAGAACTGCATGGTCACCACATTCTGTCTTAGGGAAAGACATGCAGAAAAAGCATGACAGGAAGGAAAAACAGAAAAATAAAGGCTGAGTTAAGGAACAAAGAGTGTCCGATAAGTACTCATGGTACTTATGAGACACTTATGTATCTTATTTTAAAACTCTTTTTTTTAAACTTAAACTAGCTTGAGTTGATTTCTGTCACAAGCAAAGAGTTCTAATTAATATAGCACTTCTATATAATTTGGCTCCATAAACTTGGTTAGTGTCCCCAACTGTTCCAAGATCCCTCTGCTGTCTTTATGAACACTCTAAAGTACTAGCACAATTAAACCTGGTTCATTCGTTCACTCATCCACTCAGTCCTTTAGAAACATTTACTATGTACTAGGTATTATGCTAGACATAATCCCTGCCTCAAATTACTTATTAACCTATAGGGGAGACAAGAAAGCAATTATAATACAGAACAATTGGGGCCAGAAAATAATCAAATATGAAGCTCTAGGAGCACAAACATTTAGGTGGTACCCAAGGGTTTAGGTGATCAGGAAAAAAATTCCAGAGTAATTGACATTTATAAGATGAGTGGGAGACTGGTGGACTAAAAAATTTTTAAAAATTAGAAAGTAGGGGGAAGAATGATATTTCAGGCAGAGGAAACAATGTATAAAACAACGAAGTTTGAGATCCTGTGGTTGATAGATAAGAAATTACAAGTAGTTCTTTATGGTTGGAGCTGTGTGGGTGTATAAAGAGAGCAGAGTAAATAGTAGAAGATGAAGTTAGAGAGGTAGACAATTCTAGGTCATAAAAAGTCTCATATATTAAGCTCTAGATTATGAACTTTATTTTAAACACTACAAAGTCATTAAAGAATCATGGACCAAAAAGTTATAAGATCAGATTATTATTTTTAGAAAGATTATTGAGTTGATTTGGAGAATGGATTGCAAAACTGGGATGCAGGGCAGCAATCAGGAGAGAAAACCATAAACACAGGAAGGCTAGGAAGAAACTGAATGCAGTAAAGCTGAGAATAGGTAAAAGCCTGAAATAAGACTGTGGTGATGAATTTAAAGAGTAGGAAATGTCTTTGAGAGATAGCAGGGAATATAATCTGTGGTACTTGGATATTTGGATTTTGGGATAAGAACAAATTTGAAAAGACTATTATATTTCCATCTTGTATTAGAGTTGAAAAGATGATACTCTGAATGAAATGCAGAACAAAGGAGAAAGAGCAAATGGAAGGAAATAAATTTGGCCAGGTGTGGTGGCTTATGCCTGTAATCCCAGCACTTTGGGAGGCCGAGCAGGCAGATCACTTGAGGCCAGGAGTTCAAGACAAGCCTGGCCAACATGGCAAAACCCCTTCTCTACTAAAAGTATAAAAATTAACTAAACATGGTGGCACACACCTGTAATCCCAGCTACTCAGGACGCTGAGGTATGAGAATCACTTGAACCCAGGAGGCAGAGTGCAGGAAGCCGAGATTGCGCCACTACACTTCAGCCTGGACAACAGCACAAGACCCTGTCTCAAATAATAATACTAATAACAAAATTATTGTTACTATTCAATAACAGTTTTAGACCAGTTTAGTTTGAGGTGTATGTGAAATGCTCAAGGGTACATGTGTAGAAGGCAGTTACAAATGGGGTATGGCTTCTAGCAGACAGTTAAGGGCTAGAGATAAGTGTTCTGGGACCTTATTGAAGCTCTGGGTGTACATTAAATCATAAAAAGAGAGTGCATAACATCAGCAGAGCGGGGGTAAGAGAAGAAACCCTGAGGTATTTAAGAGGTGAAAGAGAAGCAGGAGATGGGATTGGAGAGGAAAACAGGATTAGATCATCAAGGCCCTTTGTGTCACAATACTTGGCACACAGTAGGGGCTCAGTAAATATTTAATCTTTGAATGAATAATGAGAGATTATCACTCGCATCTGTACATGGTATGAAACTACTGAACATTTCTAAGAGTCTTGACTTCACTGGATCTAAATTATCATCATCATTGTCATCATGATCATTGTTATCACCATTGTCATTATCATCATTTTCCCTTACATTTGGATTGCACATTATTGTTTTAAAAAGTTTCCACAGCCATGTTTTCAAGTAGAATTTGTGTGTAAAAAAAAAAAAAACTCTATGAGATTGTTTTTTAAATATTCCTCTTACAGGTGGAAATACTGAGGCTTAAAGCAATGAAGTAGCTAGCTAAAAGCTTGTAAGAATCCTCAGGTTTTTAATCTTCTGACTTCCAGTTCAGTTTTCATTTAAGTATATCATGGCCACCTCTCTGAAATAGTCTCTTAAAATCACATTGTAATTTGGGACTGGGAAAATAATCATATGCGCCATCCTATTTGATACTATATGGTTTTATTTGTGGATATTAGATACCTGGTTTGCATTGGACTGAGAGGCTTCTTGGGACTTAGGGATTTCGGGATTAAAACTAAGAAAGAGACTCTCAAGCCTGTAATCCCAGCACTTTGGGAGGCCGAGACGGGCGGATCACGAGGTCAGGAGATTGAGACCATCCTGGCTAACACGGTGAAACCCCGTCTCTACTAAAAAATACAAAAAAAAAAAACTAGCCGGGCGAGGTGGCGGGCGCCTGTAGTCCCAGCTACTCAGGAGGCTGAGACAGGAGAATGGCCCGAACCCGGGAGGCGGAGCTTGCAGTGAGCTGAGATCCAGCCACTGCACTCCAGCCTGGGCGACAGAGCGAGACTCCGTCTCAAAAAAAAAAAAAAAAAAAAAAAAAAAAAAAACTAAGAAAGAGACTATTTATCATCTCACCCCATAAGAGGCTCTCACATTTATGGTATAGACATAAGAGAACATATAAGCACAATTTCATAATATCCTCAAAAAAAACTACACACGTATGCTAATGGTCTATCCCAACATTACAATTTATGGGAAAAGGTATATATAATATACTCTACTTTGACTTCAGTAAGTCTCACTAGGACTGCTCAGGAAAGCAAAGCCACCATCTGTAGAATGGAGTATGGTCTTTTGTTAGTTCCCCTTCATCATATTTTCCCATCAGTTTGATTTCACAGGAGAGAAATCCCCTTCCCTCATCTTTATGATACCTTTCAGCTGAGCCAAGGGAACTCTAGCTGAAAGCAAACTAGACTGTCATCTCTATGAAGGCAGGCAGGATCATGTCTGCTTTGTTAAACGTAGAATATCAGTACCTAAAACAATTCCTGAAATATAGAACATGCTCAGGGAATTAGCTTTCATTATATTATGCTGCAGTATAGACTAGTTTATCCTGATGATTACATAGCCCTAAATCAAATGGATACAAAAGAGCTGAGATTCAAATTCACGTTTTTGTGATAACAAAGCTCATACATTTTTCACTATGTAAAAAGTTAAAACATTGAATTTCTTGTTGCTCGGGAATATTTACTCATCCCTTCTTTCAGTCCCTTCCTTGTTCATTATCCAAGTAAATACAAAATTAGGTGCATTTCCCTCATTTAGAGTTGAATTATATACCACTCCAATTAAAAACTATGCCTTTGTGTTACACTGCAAGACAGAAAAAAGTTACTGGGCCATTGACCATGTGCTTTCACCTTTAATTACATTTAGTTTAATATACTTTTATGAAGAAAAGGGAATCAAGAATTATTATCTGCTAAGCATCCACTCTATCCTAGGCATTGTCCTGGAAACTTTAAGTAGATTACCATTATTTAGCTTCCACTGTATCCAAGGTCACCTATCTACCAAGTGGTGGCACAGAAATTCAAACCCAGGTCTGTCCATTTTAAAATCTGTATTTATTTTGCTATTCCCTTTCCCTGTTGCATGGGCACAGTGTCCTTTTTTTTTGTTATGAGTTCAGGAAAATCCATTGCAGTTTTTCTGCCCTCCTGACATGGTTCTTTTATTTGCCAGAGAATGTACTTCTTACACTATCTTCAGGCACTATTATTTCTGGCATGCCACAGCGCAGTTCTGCTAGTTTTCCAATTCCTACCTCTCAATCTAGTCTGTTTATATATCTACAAGTTACTATCAACCCATCAAATGATTTTCTTCCAAGTTAGTGGCTTCTGAGCTTCTGAGCCTCTTTATTCTGCCCATTGCTTCACCTCCCTTCTTCACAACCACACCCACAATACCACCTACACCTCGCCCCCACACACAGACATCCAGACAGGTAATCCATGTTTCTGCTGTTCTTTAATCTGGGTCCTGGACTTCCACTATCCCCTCTGACTCTGGGCTTCTAAACTCAACATGTACCTTTAAACTGGTTGTGCTCCATGACCTGGTCAGTTTAGAAAATAAGCCACAAATATGAGTGCTTAATCCTGGTGATGATCTAAATTCTTCACCTCAAGTCAAAAGACGATCCTTTTCCAGTGGTCCTCAATCTGCTTGCACTTACTCTTGTTCTCCCGTTTCCATTTTCCTTTCTCAGAAGCCCAGCTACAGAGGAGCTTCAAATACAACCTTAGGGGCTGAATCAGATGACTACTCAGGTCTCTTTCTGCATGAATATTTTAAGATTCTGGATTATTATGCCAAGGTTTTCTTAGTGCTAGGCCTTCAATCTATTCTCCTGTTAGCTATGCTCTAATCTCTTCAAATCCTGAGGATTATCACTATCACAACCATTTAATCAGATTTCTATATGCCTTGCTGACACACAATTCAGATTTCGCTAGGATCCTATATGACTCTTGAGCTCATATTCGCCTGCTTCAATATCCACACAATCCCTCATATCCTTGTCTATTGGGTTTCTGATTCTACCTCACCTTGACCTTGGATTTGAACATATTCTGAGACACCTGATCTTTGGCATAGCTTTTAACTACCTAGCCCCAACACTAGCCCTGCAAGTGTGAGTCACACTGCAGGCTGGGCATAGATTTGGGAATGAGTTGAAGCACAGATGGGGATTTCACCAAAGAGAAGGGTCTAGGGTTTCTAAACAGGGGTCATATTTCTATAATACCCTATCAACTTTCTAAGTATAACCAGCAATTGAATAAACATTTCTTGAATATCAACTAAAGAGAATTTTTCTATTGCCTTACATGCGTTAGCTCATTAAATCCTCACAAGAGCTCCATGAAGCAGGGATCAACACCATTTTACAAAAAAAAAAAAAAAGGGGGGGGGCACAAAAATTATCTATGGGCACAGAATACAGGTCAAAATGCATGCCACAATATGGCTAAAATAATGATGTTTTTTAAATAGAAGTCAGTATGTTTCTGTAAATTAGTCAAAAAAGCAATTTACAAAGGAAAAATATATCAACCACTTATTCTGAGACAAATGGGTACAATATCTGTAACCCTACCAATATCTCCCTGCCCAGACTATAATATGACCAATTCAGTCAGTGTCTTTGCTCCTGCCTCACATATACCCTTCCCAAAGCCAGGTACTTTGTTAAAGGAAACACTTTCTCTGACAGAGATTAAGTCTTCAGTCAAGTGTTTGCAAGTAGCACATGACCCAAAAGGATGACATTCCTAGACAGAAAAGGTCCATTATTTGCTTTACATAGTAGCACTTGATAAAAAAGAATGACCTTCCCAGACAGAGAAAGACCATTCCTATATCAAGCAGGTATGAGAGCCCTGGGTTTGCAGAGCAAGATCTTCCCAGATAGAGGAGGATCTTGCAAGGGTTTATGAAGCTGAACACTCCCTGTGAGAATCTCCATCCAATCTGGCAAGATTTGACCTACTTTGTACAAAGGTCACATTTCAGTATTTTAGAAGCCAAGACCACCAGATCACACCATGAAGTTCACATTACTGCTGATGGATAAAAGTTGCTTATATGGAGAATCAGAAAAATGTTTACAAATTGAAACAATGATAAGAAATGTTATTAAAATATTACTAAAATTGGAAATAACCTCTTTAGGGCATCACCCCTCCCCTAGCCCCAGGCTGTACAGTTCTTGGCTCCCAAAGAGACTCCTTCCTTCCACTTGAAAAGAGGTGAGGGAAGAGTGAAGAGGACTTTGTCTTGAATGTTGACACTTTTACAGGATGACAATAGGTATGTGAAACAGTATAATATATGCATCAAACAAACAGTTCAATGAAGCAGAGTAGAAAATCCACAAACTAACCCAAGTGCAGAGAAGAACTTTATATAAAAAAACATGTCATTTGAAAGCAGTTGGGAAAGGATATATTAGTCAATGGCTAAGATCATCTGGCTAATGATTTGGGGGAAAAATATATTACACATCTATCTCATTCTATACATTAATATATTAACATAAGATAATATATTATATATTATAATATATAATATTAAGATAAGATAAAAAATAAAATGTAAAGAAAATGAAACCACAAATGTTAAAAATTTGGTATTTATATAATTTAGTGGGAAAAAAACTCTGACTACAATACCAAACAAGACAACTTAAAAGATTGACTGACTTTACTAAAATATACTTTAAACATCTACAGAAAAGAGAATGAAAAAGTGAAAAGTGAGCAAACTGAGTATAAAATATATAACAAATAATTATTTGATATTTGCTACCTTTTTATCTAACATTGAAGTTTTTGTATTAATTATCTTTTACTGATTATTCATTAAACTTTTCATCCATTCCAATGAAATAGAGTTTCAGAAGAATAAATTTTATTGACCATTTTTTAAATTCATTTTAGTAGTTGTCACTAGTTTTCTATTAATTACAAGTCATAAAATATTTATTTAGCTTTCATTGTATCATCTTTCTACTTTTAAGAATTTTTATAGTCTAAGTTCCTTAAGCTATAGGACAATTTGAAAACAAAATACCAACAGTAAGTAACAAAGAAAAAGAACAATGAGCACTTTAGCAAAATGGAAAGAGTTGTGGTGATGTCTTAACAATAAACTTTTAGAGCCCCCTGAGTGTCTATATTGTATATTACTAGGAATTCTGTGTTGCCTGAGATAATAGACACATCACAGCAACAGAGCAGAAATTTTTATCTCTGTGCATGCATATGTGTTCATGTGCATGTGTGTGTTGGGGTCATGAAATAGTTTATAACTTTTTGCATTTGTTTTAATTTTTATTTTTTGTATTCTGAATAAAAATTAGTAACATTAGTTCTCACCCAACACTACAGATTCAATGTCAATCCTATCAAAGAGAACACCAACATCATCATTCACAGAATTAGAAAAAATAACCCTAAAATTCATATGCTACCAGAAAAAAGCCCAATAGACAAAGCAATCCTAAGCAAAAAGAACAAAGCTGGAGCGTCATATTATGTAACTTCAAATTATACTACAAGGCTATAGTAACAAAGCAGCATGGTAATGGTATAAAAATAGACACATTGATCAATGAAACAGAATAGAGAACCCAGAAACAAAGCCACACATCTACATCCAACTGATCTTTTAAAAAGGCAACAGAAACCTGAGGTCAGGAGTTCAAAATCAGCCTGGAAAACATGGCAAAACCCCGTCTCTACTAAAAATACAAAAATTATCCAGGCGTGGTGGTGGGCGCCTGTAATGCCAGCTATTCGGGAGGCTGAGGCAGAAGAATCACTTAAACCTGGGAGTCGGAGGTTGCAGTGAGCCAATATTGTGCCATTGCACTCCAGCCTGGGTGACAAAGCAAGACTCCATCTCAAAAAAAATGTTGACAGAAACATACACCAGGCAAAGGACACCTTAGTCAATAAACTGTGCTGGGAAAATTGGCTAGCCATATGCAGAAGAATGAATTTGAACCCCTCTCTCTCACCATATATAAAAATAAACTCCAGATGGAATAAAGACTTAAATGTAAGATCCGAATCTATAAAAATACTAGACAAAAATCTAGGGAACCTCTTCTGGACATTGGTCTAGGCAAACAATTTATCACGAAGCTCTCAAAAATACAGGCAACAAAACAAAAATGACAAATGATAGTTAATTAAACTAAAAAAAATTCTGCACAGCAAAAGAAGTAATCAACAGAGTGAACAGACAGCCCACTGAATGAGAGAAAACACTTGCAAACTATGCATCTCACGGGGGACTAATACCCAGACTTTACAAGGAACTCAAATAACTCAATAACAACAACAAACAATCAAATAATTCCATTAAAAAGTGGGAAGGGGACATGAATATTTTATGCCTTTCAAAAGAAGGCATAAAATTGGCCAAGAAGTATAAGAAAAAAAAATGTTCAACATTACTAATCATCAGAGAAGTGCAAATTAAAACCATAGTGAGATATCATCTTACCCCTGTCAGAATGACAAGGGTAAGTCAGCAGGCTGGGTGTGGTGGCTCACACCTGTAATCCCAGCACTTTGGGAGGCCAAGGCGGGCAGATCATGAGGTCAGGAAATCAAGACTATCCTGGCTAAAACGATGAAACCCTGTCTCTACTAAAAAAATACAAAACATTAGCCAGGCGTGGTGGTGGGCGCCTGCAGTACCAGCTACTTGGGCTGAGGCAGGAGAATGGCATGAACCCAGGAGGTGGAGCTTGCAGTGAGCAGAGATCATGCCACTGCACTCCAGCCTGGGTGACAGAGTGAGACTCCATTCAAAAAAAAAAAAAGTCAACAACAGATGTTGGTGAAGATGTGTAGAAAAAGGAACCTTTATCAACTGTTGGTGGGAATGTAAATTAGTACAACCTCTGTGGACACCTGTATAGAGAGTTCTCAAAGAACTAAAAATAGAACTATCATTTGATCTAGGAATCTCACTACTGTGTATCTACCCATAGGAAAAGAAATCAATAAATCAAAAAGATATCTTCTCCACTTGTATGTTTATCACAGCATTATTCATAATAACAAAGATATGGAACCACCCAAGTGTGAATCAATGGATGACTGGATAAAGAAAACGTGCTATATACAAAACAGATTACCATTCATCCATCAAAAGGAATGAAATCATGTCTTTTGCAGCAACATGGGTGGAACTGGAGGTTATTATTGGCATCTTCTCATCTATAAGTTGCAGCTAAATAATGTGTACACATAACAGACACTGGAGACTTGGAAGGGTGAGAAGGTGATGAGAAATTACTTAATGGGAACAATGTTCATTATTGGGGTGATGGATACAATAAAAGCCAAAACTTCATCACTATGCAATATAGCCATAAAACAAAATACAATTTTTTTAAAACAATGCATCATATTCTGTTTACTTTCAGTAAATGGAAGTGTTTGACAGAGAAATACCTTTGGAAAAAAATACACATAAAGATTGAAATATGCTGATAATTATCATTAGTGGCAAAATGACTGAAAATCATAAACAGGCAATTCACCAGGAAAATGTAAACTTAGATACAAAAATACTCAAACTCGCTAATAAATTTAAAAATGGAAAAATTTTAAAAGCATAAAAATATTGTTTTTCATCTAATTGGTAAAGATGCAAGATAGTCATCATTAATGTTGTCAAAGGTTTGGATAATTATTTTCATTCACTGCATAATGAGAGTATAAACTGATACAAACATTTATACAGGGTAATTTGACAATACATATTTTAAAATACAAATAATTTGATCCAACAATTGGACTTTTACGACTTTATTTCAGGAAAATAATTAAAGATGTACACAAATGCATTTGTATGAGGATGCTTCAGTACAGTATTATTTATAGCAAGAAATAACATAAAAATAGAGATAACCTAACCTAAATTTCAAATAGTAAGTGTCCAGTTACAACACTATATATCCATTAAAAAGTTATGATATGTTATGTAGTATATTTAGTGATATGGAAATATATTTATGACATAAAGTTGAACAAAAAATATAAAAATATACAGTATAATGTCAGTTTTGTAAACCATTATTCATATCTAATTATGGAATAATATTTATTAAAACATTAACAATTATATGTAAGTGGATGAATTAAGGAATATGTGTTTTTGCTTCTTTTTACTTATCTGTATTTCTGATTTTTTTCTACAACATGTATTAGTTTAATTTCAAAAATTAGTTTTAAGAGCACTTTATTGGATCAAAATCTAAGAAATATCAGCATATGCAGGTTTTGGTTCCAGTAGTTCGGGAGCCAGCCTTCCACACACACCTCAATCTCCTCTCTGGCTGTCTTTTCTATATATTTTTTAATGTCCTTCTGTTTCAGTTGTATCCTCCAGTTTAGCAATATGCACCTCTGATTCCCTTGACCTTTGAATCTACTTTGCTCCTTGAACTCTTCCTCCTGGATTCCTCAGGAAAGTTATCTACATAATAAACCCTCACTGGCATAATCCTAGAAGTCCCATATTTACATATAACCCTCAAAAAGAATTTTGACTTTTCTGGCCTTGCCTTTATTTGATGTGGCCTCTGGTGGAGTTCAACAAAACAATATTGAGTGAGGGCTGTGAGTGGTCAAAGAAGGCTTGCCAGAAGACGAGCCACCTGACCTTAGCTGGGAATGATGATGTGGAACCTGGAGAAATGGGCACTACAATATTGAGTGAGGGCTGTGAGTGGTCAAAGAAGGCTTGCCAGAAGAGGAGCCACCTGACCTTAGCTGGGAATGATGATGTGGAACCTGGAGAAATGGGCACTAAGAAGAAAGGAGTTTTTGAATGTTCAGGTGTGGAAAGCAGCACGAGCAGAAGCAATGTAAGAGCAAGTAAACCAGCCATTTGGAGTGGAGTGTTCATAAGGGGCTTGGAGGAGGGAGCAGTGCTAGGAAGTATGGTTAAAAAATTTGAGGGCAAATTTTGCATGATTTTGAGTTGGAACTTTGTTATGAGCCATGAGCCCAGAGGGGAAGAAAAGTTAATAGAAAGTAAAAGCAAACCATATTATAAGAAAAATTAGGCTAAATATTACAAGACAGGAAAAATGTTTTAAATAATGCCTAAACAACTTGTATGAGACTAATAGCCCTACTCAATTTGGTGTCAATTTACCTTTCCAGATTATTCTCTCCTTACTCTCCCCATAAACTTTACCTATGTTACAATTAGCCAATCTTTAAATATATCTTTTTATTCTTCCATGACTTTGTATATTACTTCCTCTGTCTAGATTGTCCTTCTTTCTTTTCCAACAGGCAGTATACTATTTATTCTTCAAGGTGTAACTCAAATGCCAACTCCTCTGTGAGGTAGCACCCTTGATCTCTCCAAGCAGTTGCAGCACTTGGCATTTTTGCTATGGTTACTGCGGATGCGTTGATCTTTCCACTTGAACCAGTACCTTCTAAATAGCCAAAATTACTTATTATTCACCTCTAAACCCCAGAACCTAGCCTACGGTCAAGCACACAGTAGGTACTTAATAAATGTTTGTTAAAAGCATAACCAAAAGTTACCAAAAGGATATATACTATATGGCAACAAAAAGAGACTGGGTTATAGAAAAAATATAAGTATAGTTTTCCTTAATTTTCTGCTACTATATCCAAGTGAGAAGTATTATTTAATATACAGAGATATTTAATCATTTGAATCATAATGAATCATTTTAATCATTCAACTAAATTTATTTTAATTAACAAATACCTTTATATACCTTTCCTAGCCTTGTATAACATTAAGCTAAGCACAATCTTCATAAACCAGTTAACTCCTTAGAATAATGAACAAGTTATCTTCATTTTTCTTATTAGAGTAATGTTAGTGAAGGGAGTCCAAGTTTATATATAATAATTGTACCATGTCAAGGTACAGAAGAAATAGGCTTGGAGAAATCACCAAGAAAATTATTCTACCTGTCTAAAATATGGCTTTTGCATCATACAAAATGAAAGACAAATCAAGCATGTTTTAAAATGCAGTTTCCTTTTCAGTAAAATGGGAATAAAACTTACATATTGTAGAGTTTACATGAAAATTATATGTGACAATGCTTGTAAAATACTTGTACTGTATTTGGATCACAATGAACCCTCAAGAATCTAAAGCTAATGTTACTTACTTAAGAAACCTAACTTATCCAGGTGTGGTGTCTCACACCTGTAATCCCAGCACTTTGAGAGGCCATGGCGGGCAGATCACTTGAGGTCAGAAGTTTGAGACCAGCCTGGCCAACATGGTGCAACCCTGTCTCTACTAAAAACACAAAAATTAGCTGGGTATGGTGGCTCGCACCTGTAGTCCCAGCTACTCAGGAGGCTGAGGCAGGAGAATCCTTTGAACCCGGTAGGTGGAGGTTGCACTGAGCTGAGATTGTGCCACTTCTCTCCAGCCTGGACAACAGAGTGAGACTCCGTCTAAAAAGGGAAAAAAGAAAAAAAGAAAAGAACAAAACAAAACTAACCCAACAACTTTAGAAAGTAGGATTTTCCAATCCTGAATGAATATTTGGCTTTCTAGATGCTAAGCAACCAGATGATTGGCATATGGCTAAGACCTCCTTCCAACAGCCACTAGGTGACAATAACAAGGAGAGAAAGTAATTAATTTGAATCACTCATTTTGTAACATAACCAACCACAGAGCTTTGTATGTCTTGTCCCCTGGCCAGCTCTGTCCCTCTTTAGTCTAGACTTCTAATTCATAATTCTGAGCCCTACTCGCCAAGTCAACACTGATCTATTCTCCTCAATAAGCATTCCACAACGAATACCATCTCCCTTGTCATACTTGCGTATGCTGGGAAGGGGATTAACCTGGTGGGAAGAGTGATGAATTGACTGGCAGGGAACCTGTGTTCTAGTCTCTGCTCTACTCCTTATTAGTCCCTTCTCTATTCCTTACAACCTTACCCTTTCAATTTGTTGCAGGTAAAAGAAACAGGAAACTACATTCTAGGAGAGGCAAAAGGGGGACATGTAATGGTTTGTGCAGAGGAGAAGGTTTTACATTTTGAGTAAAATAGGGCAAGCAGAAGAAAAGCACACTCAGGCCTTTTAGCAATGTCTGACCACATGTTGTAAGAAGCCAAGAATACTGAAAAGAAGCTAATATAATAGCAAGGGTGTTCTGAAACGTAAGTATTTTTCTTGTAACGGGTTATCTTGTAAAGCCAGGACAGAAATAAGATGTAATAGCCTATGAAGGGCATGAGATTGCTAATCTACTTCAGGTTGCCACATATTTGTAAACTAAATGTGCTATATATTGCCCCTAGTACTTCACTGAATGTCCTAATTACTGATTTGCTGGTGCCATAGTGTAGCGCAGGGTCCCTGGGCTTTGAGATATGCACTGTGAAAAAGCACCCCCTTGTAACTGTTGCACTTTGAATTCTTGTTGTTTCCAAAAGTGGTAGAAAGAAGCTCAGCCCTGAAAAAAACAAAAAACTGTTGGATCCAGACATGCCTTCAGTTGGGGAAGAACAATGATGAACCTCCCTCATTACCATACTAAAATTCCCACCCGCAGAGGAGCTTATTTGCCATTTGTTATATAGATGACATATGTAGCATGAATGACATCTGTGCCAGTGCTGCCTTTTCTCCATCTCTACATGCAATGAATCAGGTGACCAGCCCAATAAATGCCCTGTTTTCACTGCTTTTCAGGAATGCTCTGCTTTAGGAACTATGCTCCAATGTCCTCCTTACTTGTTTCAAGTAATACAAGTCCCTTGTTAAATCCTCCTTGGTTGTGGTCATTGGACTGTCACCTGCTAGCAACTGAACCCACCTGTTGTATGGATAACAATGTATCTGCCTCAGGTAAGCAGAAGCTAGTATGTGGGTAAATAATCACATTCTTTTGTCCTTTTGTTTCCTTATTTGTAATGTAAAAGAGTAAAATAAGAGTCCTTATTTTACTACCATTAGCATAGTAAAGCCAGAACTAGGACTTTTATACATTCTTCTGCTATTGAGAATTGTGTTCTCACATAAATACCGTGCTCTTCCTTTTCAGTGGTACATATATTCAGATATAAAATCTCTAAAGAAAATCTGAGGTGGTAAATTCAATAAATATTTATCAAGCACCAGCACTAAGCACTAAACAAAATACTAACAATATAATCCAGAACCACTTTTGCTAACATTTTAAGGTACTTTTTATGTGTGCAGCATAATCATTTTACGTATATTTTTTCATTTATATCTCATCATATCTGATCCCCATTTTATAGATTAGAAAACTGAAGTTCAGATTAGTCTAGTGTACCGAACTATCTTTGGAGTACAGATTTGACTGGTTTAAAAACCTATGGTCTTAATTCTATAACTGCCTCCAACACAATGTAGTTAAACTCCCTAACTTAAAGATGAAGAAACTAAAACCCACAGAGGTTCTCTTGAGAGAACGAGATGAACCCTGGACTACTTTCTACTTCCTGAATTCTGTGAGCCTACAGTATCTACTTGGCACATTCATTACTTATTTACATAATCTGTCACATGAATATGTTCCTAACTATCTAATATTCCTTGGTAGCAAACTCTAAAATAGTCCTAAATTAAGGCCACCTCCTAATAGTCACATTCCAGTTTAATTCCTCTCCAATAGGTGTGAATAGAACCTGTGACTTGTTTCTAACCAAGTCATAAGGTATGAAAAAAGTGATGACATGTCACTTAAATTATTAAGCTATGTAATTATAATTCCTATCTTGCTAGAAGACTCTCTCTATTGCCTTTTCAGCTTTCATGTTGCGATGAAGAAAGCAGCCATGTTGGGGAGGCCCATGTAGCAAAAAACTAAGGGCAGCCAGTAGTTAACAGTCACTTAAAAAATGAGGCCCTCAAATAGTCTGCAAGAAATTGATCCTACCAAAAACCATGTAGTTTGGAGGATTACCTTCCCCAGTCAAGTTTTCAGATGAGATCCCAGCCTGGCCAACATTTGATTGCAGCCTAGGAGCGATCCTGAAGCAGAGAACCCAGCTAAGCTATACTTGGATTCTTGACTCACAGAAACTACATGTTTAATCTGTTAATGTTGGGGTAAAATTGTTATACAAAATAATAAAGTGATATTAGTCTAAGTTCACATATTAATGAATAAGTGATCTGGAATTTTAACTCTGATCTCTGTGACTCAAAGACACTTATATCTATGTTATATGAGCACCTGTAATGAAGTGTTGTAAACATTAAATGAAACATATGTAAAATGTTAGCACAGTTCTTGGCACATAATAAACATTCCTTAAATGATTTTTGTTGTTGTTTTAAAGTTATACAACTATGTCTACTATCAAATAAAAGCAAATACTATTTGAAACCTCAAAAATAATAAAGGGCTTTGAGGAAATCGACTGTAAACACAAATCAAGATATATTAGATTATATACTCCATGTTTATTTGTATTTATTTTTTTCCATAAGTTATGGGAGTACAGGTGGTATTTGGTTACATGAGTAAGTACTTTAGTGGTGGTCTGTAAGAATTTGATGCACCCATCGCCCGAGCAGTATACAATGCACCATATTTGTAGTCTCTCATCCCTTGCCTCCCTCCCACTCTTCCCCCAAAGTCCCCACAGGTCATTGTATCATTCTTATGCTTTTGCGTCCTCATAGCTTAGCTCCCACATGCCAGTGTGAACACATGATGTTTGGTTTTCCATTCCTGAGTTACTTCACTTAGAATAATTGTCTCCAATCTCATCTAATCTAGGTCACTGCAAATGCTGTTAATTCATCCCTTTTATGGCTGAGTAGTATTCCATCATATATATATATATTCCATCATATATATGTATATATATTTATATATGTGTATATATATATTCCATCATATATATATACCACAGTGTCTCTATTCACTTTATTTACTTGTTGATTGGTGGGCATTTGGGTTGGTTCCATGATTTTGCAATTGTGAATTTTGTTGTTATGAACATGCGTGTGCAAGTATCTTTTTCGTATAATGACTTCTTTACTTCTGGGTAATACCCAGTAGTGTGATTGCTGAATGAAACAGTAGTACAACTTCTAGTCCTTTAAGGAATCTCCACACTGTTTTCCATAGTGGATGTACTATTCCCACCAGCAGTGCAGAAGTATTCCCTGATCATCACATCCATGCCAACATCTACCAGTTTTTGAATTTTTGATTACAGCCATTCTTGCAGGAGTAAGGTGGTATCGCACTATGGTTTTGATTTGCATTTCCCTGATCATTAGTGAAGTTGAGCATTATCTCATATGTTTGTTGGCCATTTGCATGTCTTCTTTTGAGAATTGTCTATTCATGTGCTTAGCCCAGTTTTTGATGGGATTGTTTGTTTTTTTCTTATTGATTTGTTTGAGTTCATAGTAGATTCTGGATATTGGTCCTTTGTCAGATGTATAGATTGTGAAGATTTTCTCCCACTCTGTGAGTTGTTTACTTTGCTGACTGTTCCTTTTGCTGTACAAAAGCTCTTTAGCTTAATTAAGTCTCAACTTTTATCTTTGTTTTTATTGTGTTTGCTTCTGGGTTCTTGGTCACGAAATCCTTCCCTACTCCAATGTCTAGAAGGGTTTTTCCAGTGTTATCCCTCTATAATTTTCATAGTTTCTTGTCTTAGATTTAATCCTTAATCCATCTTGAGTTGATTTTTTTAATAAGGTGAGAGATGAGGATCCAGTTTCATTCTCCTACATGTGGCTAGCCAATTATACCAGCACTATTTGTTGAAAAGGCTGTCCTTTCCTCACTTTATGTTTTTGTTTGCTTTGTTGAAGATTAGTTGGCTGTAAGTATTTGGGTTTATTTCTGGGATCTCTATTCTGTTCCATTGACCTATGTGCCTATTTTTATAGCACTACCAGGATGTTTTGGTGACTATGGCCTTATAGCATAGTTTGAAATCAGGTAGTGCGATGCTTCCAGATTTGTTCTTTTTGCTTAGTCTTGCTTTGGCTATGTGGGCCCCTTCTTTGGTTCCATATGAATTTTAGAATTGCTTTTTCTAATTCTGTGAAGAATGATGGTGGTATCTGATGGGGATAGTGTTGAATTTGTAGATTCCTTTTGGCAGTATGGTCATTTTCACAATATTGATTCTACCCATCCATGAGCATGAAATATATTTGTTTGTGTAGTCTATGATTTCTTTCAGCAGTGTTTTGTAGTTTTTCTTGGAGAGATCTTTCACCTTCTTGGTTTGGTATATTCCAAAGTATTTTATTTGTTTCTGCAGCTATTTTAAAAGGGGTTGAGTTTTTTCTTTCTTCTTTTTTTTTTTTTTTTTTTTTTTTTGAGACAGAGTCTCGCTTTGTCACCCAGGCTGGAGTGCAGTGCCATGATCTTGGCTTACTGCAACTTCTGCCTCCTGAGTTCAAGTGATTCTCCTGCCTCAGCCTCCTGAGTAGCTGGGATTACAGGCGCATGCCACCACACATGGCTAGTTTTTGTATTTTTAGTAAAGACAGGGTTTCACCATGTTGGTCAGGCTGGTCTCGAACTCCTGACATTGTGATCTGCCTGTCATGGCCTCCCAAAGTGCTGGGATTACAGGTATGAGCCACTGTACCCGGCCTAGGGGTTGAGTTCTTGATTTGATTCTCTACTTGGTTGCTGTTGTTGTAAAGATATACTGATTTGTGTACACTAGTCTTGTATCCAGAAACTTTGCTGAATTATTTTATCAGTTCCAGGAGCTTTCTGGAGGAGTCTTTAGGGGTTTCAAGGTAAACGATCATATGTCAGCAAACAGTGACCGTTTGACTTCCTCTTTACTGATTTGGATGCCCTTTCTTTCTTGTAACTGCTGTTGCTTTAAAGTGTGTTTTGTCTGATATAAGAATAGGTACCCCTGCTTGCTTTCAGTGTCCATATGCATGAAATGCCTTTTTCCATCCCTTTAAGTTTATGTGAGTCCTTACATGTTAGGTGAGTGTCCTGAAGGCAGCAGATAGTTGGTTGGTTAGTTCTTATCTATTCAGAAGTTCTGTATATTTTAAGTGGAGCATTTAGGCTATTTACATTCAATGTTAGTATTGAGATGTGAGGTACCATTATATTCATAGTGCTATTTGTTGCCTGTGGCACTTTGATTTTTAGGATTTTTGTTTTTGCTTTTTAACTTTTAGTTTTGTTTTATAAGCCCTGTGTGATTTATTCTTTAAAGAGGTTCTGTTTTGATGTGTTTCCAGGATTTGTATCAATATTTAGTGCTCCTTTAAGCAGTTCTTGTAGTGGTGGCTTGATAGTGGTGAATTCTCTCAGCATTTGTTTGTCTGAAAAAGACTGTATCTTTCCTTCATATATGATGCTTAGTTTTGCTGGATACAAAATTCTTGGCTAATAATTGTTTTGTTTGAGGAGGCTAAAGATAGGGCCCCAATCCCTTCTAGCTTGTAGGGTTTCTGCTGAGAAGCCTGCTGTTAATATGATAGGTTTTCCTTTATAGGTTACCTAGTGCTTCTGTCTCACAGCTCTTAAGATTCTTTCCTTCGTCTTAACTTTGGATAACCTAAGTTATCCAATGTGCCTAGGCGATGATCTTTTTGTGATGAATTTCTCAGGTGTTCTTTGTGCTTCTTGTATTTGGATGTCTAGGACTCTAGCAAGGCTGAAATTTTCCTCAATTATTCCCCCAAATATATTTTCCAAGCTTTTAGAATTCTCTTCTCCCTAGGAACACCGATTATTCTTAGGTTTGGTCATTTAACATAATCCCAGACTTCTTGGAGACTTTGTTCAGATTTTCTTATTCTTTTTTCTTTGTCTTTGTTGGATCGGGTTAATTAAAAGAGCTTGTCTTCAAGCACTGAATTTCTTTCTTCTACTTGTTCAATTCTATTGCTGAGACTTTCCAGAGCATTTTGCATTTCTGTAAGTGTGACCAATGATTCCTGAATTTTTGACTTTTTTTTTCTTTAAGCTATCTATTTTCTTGAATATTTCTCCCTTCACTTCTTGTATCATTTTTTTGATTTCCTTGCATTGGGCTTTGCCTTTCTGTGGTGCCTCCCTGATTAGTTAAATAACAAACCTCCCAAATTCTTTTTCAGGTAAATCAGGGATTTCTTCTTGTTTTGGATCCACTGCAGGTGAACTAGTATGATTTTTTGGAAGGTGTTAAAGAGCCTTGGTTTGTCATATTACCAGAGCTGGTTTTCTGGTTCCTTCGCATTTGGGTAGGTTCTATCAGAGGGAAGGTCTAGGGCTGAAGGTTACTGTTCAGATTGTTTTGTCCCAGAGGGTGTTCCCTTCATGTTGTACTCTCCCCCTTTTCCTATGGATGTGGTTTGCTGTGAGCCGAACTGCAGTGATTGTTGTTTCTCTTCTGGGTCTAGCCACTCAGAAAGTCTACACGGCTCTGGGCTGGTACTGCGGGTTGTCTGCACAGACTCCTGTGATATGAGCCATCTATGAGTCTCAGCCATGGATACCAGCACCTGTTCTGGTGGAGGTGATAGTGGGGTGTAATGGACGCCATGAGGGTTCTTAGCTTTGGTAGTTTAATGCTGTATTTTTGTGCTGGTTGGCCTCCTGCTGGGAGGTAGTGCTTTCCAGAGAGCATCAGCTGTGGTATTATGGAGAGGAACCAGCAGTGGGCAGGGCCCCAGAACTCCCAAGATTATATGTCCTTTGTCTTTAGTTACCACGTGGGGTAGGAAAGGACCATCAGGTGGAAGCATGGCTAGGCATGTCTGAGCTCAGACTCTCCTTAGGTGAGTCCTGCTGCAGCTGCTATGGGGATGGGGGTGAAGTTCCCCGGTCGATGGATTTACACAACTCCATTGTGTAGGAGTATTATGGCTGCCTCTGCTAAGTCATGCAGGTTGTCAGGGAAGTAGGGAAAAGCCGGTAGTCACAGGCTTCACTCAGCTCCCATGCAAACTGAAGGGCTGTTCTCACTCCCACCATGCCCTCACAACAGCCTTGAGTCTGTTGCCAGGTGGTGGGCGAGCTTGAGAACTTACCCCAGGCTACCTGTCTCCCAGCTGAGGAGAAAAAAAAAAGTCTTGGTTCTTCCCTCACCCGTGGAGTCTGCACACTGGATTTGCACCCACCCCCAAGTTCTGGTCAGGAGGCTTCTAGCCTCATTCGAATTGTTACAAAGTTCAGCTGGAGGTTTCCTTCTCCCTGTGGTGTTTGCCTCCCTGCTCCTCTGGCTACCCTCCTTATGAATTCCTGTGGTGCCAGGCAGGAATGGCCTGCTTGGGGACCATGCAAGCTTCCAGGGCCTTTCTGCTGCTTCCTCTACCCCTATATTTCACTCATCTCTCTAAATTGACTCAGTTCCAGGTAAGGTCAGAAACTTCTCCTGCAGACAGAATCTCAGTTTCTCCATTGGGGGTGTGTCTTTGGGAGAGGAGGCTCTCCCTCTCCCACTTCCACAATTGGGGTACTCACAGTATTTGGGGTGTCTTCTGGGTCCTGGAGTAGCAGTCCACTTCTTCAGAAGGTCTGTGAGTCCTCTTGGGATTGCTGGTTTGTTCTTACAGTCGATTTGGAGCTATAATTCACAATGCAAGCATCCGCATACTGCTCTGTCTGTCAGAGTCAGAGCTGCAATTTAGTCCTGCCTCCTATGTGCCATGATGATGCTTGATTCCTATACTCCTTGTTAATTAACTCAGTCTAGTATGGCTACTCTTAGAATCATATTTCAAGTCTTCATTTTATTATTATTAATTAATTAGACAAATATTCATTAAATACCTCATATTTGCAGGCACTGAAAAGATTAATATGACATCAATCCTTTTGCCTTTAAATTTTTTTGTCAATGTAAGACAATATGTAGCAACCTATGAAAGGCTATGAAAACACAGAGGAAAGAAAAAACTATCTATTCAAAACATATTTCTTAAAAAATGAATGAATTGATCTACTATATTTCCCATTTTTATTAGAATATTCATTCAGGCAGGCATGAGCCTGAGTGAAATTTCATTGTGTTTAATCACAATATAGATTATATGACGACTCAATTACTTACCAGTTATGTAACCTTGGGCAAATTAATACATCTCTCTATTCTTTAGTACTCTCCATTCCTATAATGAGAACTCCATTATCATATCCTGTGTCATAGGGAAACATCCTAAACTCACAGGAAACCATGACTCCCCATGGTGGATGAGAACACTCTTCACTTACATTTCTTACAAGAAAATGACAAAAGTTCCCATATTAGGAGAAAAAAACTACAATGATAGCTCAAGTTTCTAGGGTAGTCTATAATGGTTTTTGTTAATTTTTTCTTAGTACCACATCCCCCACTAACATTTCCCTAGATATCTAACGTGTCTTCTTGCCACCCTCCAGCACCTCACTGATAGTTGGAGTAGATAAGTATAACCAGCTAATGTATTTCAGCAAAAAGACCCCAGAGATCCTGTTTTATACTTAAAAAGTTATCACCACCAGTTTATCCCTACCTACATCAGAAAGAATAGTATACTCTGAACTATAAAAGTAAAAGACTTTATTTTCAATTTGAGAAAAATTTGTATTGTATATATAATTATTTTTGAAAAGGGACTTGTTCCTTTTTAAACACTTCTACATAATGCTTATAATTAAAATTTAAATTTTCTTCTCACACATTTTGGCTGAGCATGGTGGGTCATGCCTATAATCCCGGCACTTTAGGAGACTGAGGTGGGAGGATCCCTTGAAGCAGGAGTTCCAGACCAGACTGAGCAACATAGTGAGATCCCATCTTTTCAGAAAATTTTAAAACCTTAGCTAGGGGTAGTGGTGCAATCCCATCTACTCAGGAAAGCTGAGGGGAGAGGACTGTTCGAGGCCAGGAGTTCCAGGCAGCAGTGAGGTATGATTACATCACTGCACTTCAGTCTGGGTGACAAAGCGAGATCCCATCTAGAAACAGATACACACACACACACACACACATAGTCTCAGAGCTAAGACACATAGAGCCAGGATTTAAATCCAGGAGGTCCAAACTACAAAGTCCATGGTCTTTCTAATTCATCACAATGCTCCAACAGTGCTATGCAGAGAAGTTCCTATAAATAAGATTTCTTCCATGCCAAAGACAGATTTCTCTCCAGGACAAGCAATCATCAGCAAAGAGTCTGAGTTTCTCAGGAAAAGCCTTGAAAATGCAAATACATTTTTTTTGTACTGAGCACACATAAAAGGTTTTAAAATTTCAGCTCCTGTCTCAGAGACATAATAATAAAACAATTGAAACCAACCATTTTTTTTAGCTTACTAAACAAATTTTCACTTTCCATTTGCAAATAGATCAAGGCTCATTAGTGATGTTTTTCAAGACACTCCAGACACCAAGTGTTTTTAATAACAATGTATTTTAAAGAAACCAATGCTTGAGAGGAGGCAGAGAAAGAGTAAAGTAGAAGGCTCCATCAATTGTCCCTCTCACAAGGATACCAATTTAACAACTATCTACACAAACAAGACACATTTATAAGAACCAAAAATCAGGTGAGCCCTCATAGTACCTGGTTTTAACTTCATATTGTTTAAAGAGGCACTGAACAAATAGAAAAAATAGTCTTGACTCACTGACACCACCACACCCCCACAAACTGGCAGCAACAGCATAATTCAGAGTGTCTCTGGGCACTGGAGAAGGAAGAACACAGCAATGATGAGACATTGAACTCACGGCTGTCCTCTTAGAGCAGAAAGGAAAACTGGACCAAACTCAGCTGATATCTGCCCATGCAGGGAGCACTTAACCCAGCCCTAACCAGAGGGGAATCACTGTTCCCAGTGGTCTGCAATTGAGTTCCTGCAAACCTCACCACCAAGGGCTAAAGTTGTGTGGGTCTCTAAGTAAACATAAAAAGGCAGTCTAGGCCATAAGGCCTTCAACTTGTAAGTGAGTCCCATTACTTAACTAGGCCCAGAGACAGTGAACTGGGGAAGCACATGACATACTGAGACATCAGCTGCGGTGGGAAAGGGAGAGCTGCTATCACCCCTCCCCTAACCCAAGGCTGCCGAGATCGCATCTCCAAAAGAGACCCCTTCCTTCTGCTTGAGAAGAAAACATGGAAGAGTGGTGAGGATTTGTCTTGCATCTTAAATACCAGCTCTACCACAGCATAATAGGACACCAGTTAGAGTAGTGAGGTCTTATTCCAGGCACTGGCTCCAGGACATTTCCAGACAGACCCTGGGCCCGAAGAGAACCTTCTACCTTAAAGGGAAAAACCCAGGCCTAGCATTTGTTACCTACTAACTGAAGGGTCCTTGGACCCTGACTAATCAGCAGTGATATCCACATACTACCTCAAGGGCTGTGGGTGAGCCTTAGGCTTGCTGGCTTCAGGTGAGACCCATCACATTACCACCTGTGGTAGCTGTGGGGAAAAACTCCTTGAGAAAAGTAGAGAAAAAAGTAAAGGAGACTTTGCCTTGAACCTTAGGTACCACCATGGCCACAGTGTGGCAGAGCACAGTGTGGCTTTTGGGATCCCTGATTCTGTGTTTTGTTTGTTTGTTTGTTATTTTGAGATGGAGTCTCGCTCTGTTGCCACATGGAGTGCAGTGGTGCGATCTCAGCTCACTGCAACTTCTGCCTCCTGGGTTCAAGCGATTCTCCTGCCACAGCCTTCCAAGTAGCTGAGACTACAGGTATGTGCCACCATGCCCAGCTAATTTTTGTAGTTTTAGTAGGGACGGGGTTTCACCATGTTGTCCAGGATGATCTTGATCTCCTGACCTCTGGATCCGCCTGCCTCAGCCTCCCAAAGTGCTGGGCTTACAGGTATGAGCCACCACGCCTGGCCAGGATCCCTGATTCTAAGACTTGACACTTGTATAGCACCTCTGGACCTGCCATGGGCCAGCAGAGAGCCCAGTACCCTAAAGGGTGAGTTGCAGGTCAAGCAGCATTCACCATAAGCTGACTTAAGAGCTCTTGAGCCTTAAAGGAACATCAGCAGTATTCTGGCAGTAGTCTCCATGGTCTGTGGTGGCAGTGACTACTGGGTGAGGCTCATCCTTTGGGAAAAGGAGAAAAAAGTGGGAAGTGCTGTGTCTTGTGACTTGAGTGCCAGTTCAGCTACAGTATAATAGAAAACCAGGTAGACTTCTAAGGTATTTGACTCTAGTCCCTGACTCCTGGGTGGTACCTGTGGACCCTCCTGGGGCATGGGGGAACTCGCCACCCTGAAGGGAAGGACACTGGCGTGGTTGGCTTTGCCACATGCCAAGTGTAGAGCCCCAGAGCCTTGATGAACATCGGCAGTACCTAAGGAGCTGTTACAATAGGCCTTGGGTGAGACCCAGTGCTGTGATGGCTTCAGTTCTAACCCAGCATAGTCCTAGTTGTGATAACCACATGGGTTTTCATGTCATGCCACCTCTAATTCCAGGAGGCTCAGAACAGAAAGAGATATGGTTTCTTTTGAGGAATGCAAGGGAAAATAATAGGAATCTCTCCCTGGTAATCCAGAGAATTCTAATAGATCTTGTACAAGACTATGAAGGCAGTACCTCTATGAGTCTGCAAGAACCACAGCATTACAAGGCTTGGGGTATCATCTAAAGCAGATACAGCTTAAATTATGTGATGGTTAATATTAAGTGTAGACTTGATTGAAGGATGCAAAGTATTGTTTCTGGGTGTGTCTCTGAGGGTCTTCCCAGAGAAGATTAACATTTCAGTCAGTGGACTGAAAGAGGCAGATCCACCCTCCATGTTGGTGGAAACCATCCAACTGGTGGCCAGCACAGCTAGAAAAAGCAGGTGGAAGAAAGTGGAAAAAACTGACTTGCTGAGTCTTCTGACTTTGATCCTTCTCCTGTGCTAGATGCCTCCTGCCCTTGAACATCAGACTGCAAGTTCTTCAGCTTTTGGACTCTTGAACTTACACCAGTGGTTTGCCTGGGGCTCTGAAGCCTTCAGTGACAGATTGAAGTCTACACTGTTGGCTTCTTTACTTTTGAGGTTTTGGGACTTGGACTGAGCCACTACTAACTTCCTTGCTCTTCAGCTTGCAGAGAGCCTATCGGGAAACTTTACCTTGTGATAGTGTGAGTAAATTATCATTAATAAACTCCCTTTCATATATGTGTGTGTGTGTGTGTGTGTGTGTATATATATATATATATATATATATGTATGTATGTATGTATGTATGTATCCTATTAGTTCTGTCTCTCTGGTGATCCCGAATACATATCACAACACCCAAGTTCTTTCAAATATCTGGAAAGCCTTCCCAAGAAGGACGAGTACAAACAACCCCAAACAGTGAAGCCTGCGATGAACATCTCCCTCTTCAATGCCCAGACACTGAAGAACATCTATGAGCATCAGCACCATTCAGAAAAACATGACCTCACCAAAGGAACTCAATAAAAGACCAGGGACCAATACTGGAGAAACAATGTTACCTTTCAGAGAATTCAAAATAGCTGTATTGAGAAAACTCAGAGAAATCCAAGATATCACGGAGAAAAAAATCAGAATTCCATCAGATAAATTTAATAAAGAGACTGAGATAATTTAAAAAGAATCAAGCAGAAATTCTGGATATGAAAAATGCAATTAATGTACTGAAGAATGCAGAAGTCTTTTAATAGAAGAATTGATCAAGCAAAAGAAAAAATCAGTGAGCCTGAAGACAGGCTATTTAAAATACACAGAGTATTTAAAAAAAAGACAAAAAACAATGAAACACACCTAAAGATTCTAGAAAGTAGCTACAAAAGCGTAAATCTAAAAGTTATGGGCCTCAAAGAGAAGACTGAGAAAGAGATATGGGTAGAAAGTTTATTCAAAGAGATAAGAAGAACTTCCCAAATGCAGAGAAAGACATCAATATCCAAATACAGGAAGATTATGCAACACCAAGCAGACTTAACCCAAATAATCAAACTATTTAATAAACTCACAAAGTTCAAGGATAAAGAATCCTAAAAGCAGTAAGAAACAAGAAACAAATAACATAAAATGGAGCTCCAGTATGTCTGACAGCAGACTTTTCAATGGAAACCTTACAAACTAGGAGAGACTCGAATGATTTACCTAAAGTCCTGAAGGAAAAAACTTTTTACCCTTGAATAGTATATCTGGTGAAAATGTCCTTCAAGCATAAAGATGGAATAAAGATTTTCACAGAAAAACAAAAGCTGAGGGAATTCATCAAGACCAGAACTGTCTTACAACAAATGCTAAAGGGAGTACTTCAATCAGAAAGAAAAAGATGCTAGTGAGAAATAAGTAATCACCTGAAGGTACAAAACTCACTGCTAACAGTAAGGACATGGAAAACACAGAGTATTATAACAACATAACTATGGTGTGTAAACTACTCTCACTCATAGTACAAAGACTGAATGATGAATCAATTAAAAATAATAACTACAAAAACTTTTCAAGACTTAGACAGTAAATATGATATAAATAGAAACAATAAAAAGTTATGAAGTGGGTAGACCAAGTTAGGATGTAGAGCTTTTTTAAGTTTTCTTTTTTAATAAAAGTTCGTATATTTTTTGCTTTTTATATGAACAGTGATAATTAAGGGTATCAAAAGTACTGTTAAATTTTACTTACGTATAATAAAAGTATTATAGTAATTTTTAAAAATATTATTATGATTTTAAAATTAAAAGTTATTTTATTTTGTTATTTTTCAGTTCCTGGGTACATGTGCAGGTTTGTTACATAGGGAAATATGTGCCAAGGTAGTTTGCTGCACCTATCAACCCATCACTTAGATATTAAGTCTAGCATGCATTAGCTATTTTTCCTAATGCTCTTCCTTCCTCATTCATTCTATGAGGCCAGCATCATGCTGATACCCAAACTTGGCAAAGACACAGCAAAAGAAGAAAACTTCAGGCCAATACCCTTGATGAACATTGATGCAAAAATCCTCAACAAAATACTAACAAACCAAATCCAGCAACATATCAAAAAGCTTGTCCACCACAATCAAGTAGGCTTTACCCCTGGGATGGCAAGGTTGGTTCAACATAATACAAATAAACAAATGCAACTCATCACATGAACAGAATTAAAGACAAAAACTACATGATCATCTCAATAGATTCAGAAAAGGCTTTTGATGAAATTCAACACCATTCACGTTTAAAGTTTCAATAAACTAGGTATTGAAGGAACATACCTCAAAATAATAACAGCCATATATAAAAAACCCACAGCCAACATTATACTCAATTGGCAAAAGCTGGACAAATTCCAATAGTATGAAAAGAACACTTACTATGTGTCAAGTAATACACAGCGCTATGCATTTCACCTATTACAGCTAATCATTTTCAGATTTACTTGAACCTTCTCTGGGGAACAAACTACAGGGTATGCTCTACGTCATCTCTGCCCCCCAGTGTTCATGCCCCTACATAATCTCTCTCCTTGAGTACTGGAAGGAGATATGACTTGCTCTTACAACATAATATGACAAAGGTGATAGGATGGCACTCACATGGTTATGTTACATTCTAAACGACTCTACCCTGCTAGGAAATCTGCCCTAGAGAGGTGGTTTGATGAAATAAACAGCTATACTGGAAAAGCCCATGTGGTGAGGAACTGCTGGCAGCATCTAGGAAACGCAGAAGACAGCATCTAAGAACTGCAGGCAGCCTCTAAGAGCAGAGGGTGTCCTCCAGCCAACAGTCACCAAGAAGCCAGTGCCCTCAATCCTATAATAGGTTGTTGAAGTCTGCTAACATGACTAATGAGCTTAGAAGAGAATTCTTCCCCAGTCATACCTCCAGAAGAAAGCAACATGACCATCATCTTAATTTTTGACTTTGTAAGATCCCAAGCAGATGACACAGCTAAGTCATGTCTGAACTCTTGATCCAAATAAACTATTATATAATGAATATGCTGTTTTAAGTCACTAAATTTGTGATAATTTATTACACATTAATTAGATAACTAATACAGATTCTGGTAATGATAGGCTGCTATGACAAATATCCAAACATGTGGGAGTGGTTTTGGACACAGGCAGAGTCAAAGTTGGAAGAATTTTGATAATCACAAATGAAAACCTAAGTCTTATCTTTTAGAATCAGATGCCATAAAAATAATTCCCATTTCCCACCTGCCCCCCGAATATTCTGTGTATTGGGGCCATATTTGACAATTCCCTACCTTTACCAATAAGTTAATTACAAGTTCTAAAATAATATCTTTGCTTGTTCAAACCTACAAAGTGAATCTCTTATTTTTGCTTAGATTCAGAAGACATAAATATTTATAGAAAATGTATTGACTGCCAAATACTGAGCTAAATTATTTCTTTTATATATGTTGCCTCATGTAATCCCCATAAAAACCCTGTGTGTTAGGCATTATTATCCCCATTTTATACTTGGAAAAAAACACCAAGTTCCAGGAGATAGGGTTGGTAAGGAACCTAAGATACCTCTCAGGAAAAGTTTTCGTTTTAATTTGCTGGATTCAAAGCATCAGAGTATGCCTAGAGAATGACTAGCATTCCTCTTTGCTGCAAGTTTCTTTGCTCAGTAACAAATTCCATTTCAGTCTATCAAGACAACTTTTTCATATGCAACATTATTAATATGAAAAGTGGTAAGACAGCACTTTAAAATTTACAAAAACATTCACAAACAATCTAACTTGATCCTCAAAAAGATCTTGTGAAGACAATATTAATGTCCCAATTTAGAGATGTAGAACTAAGATTCAGAAATATCAGGAGCTTTGCCCAAATTTATACAATTAGATAAAAGAGGATATCCTGCTCAGCATGAACATAGTATCTAGCAAGCAACCATTATCAATAATTGTTTAGAAATTGAATGAATGAATGAATGAATACATTAATGTTTTATTCCAAGGGCAGTGTTCTTTTCATCAAAGCAGCACCTCCATGAAACAAATCAGAATTTAATTCTGAGTACCTGTTCTCTAGTAACCAGCACCAGAAAATAACAGTTTTATAAATCAAAAGGAAAAATAATTGAGCTATATTAAATTACTTATTCACCTACACATACACCAGAGTGTCCCTCACCTCTGTCTTGACTCATCTAGTTCTGTCTAAAAACTCTCATCCATTCTCCACCTTTTCCTCTCCTCCTCCTCCCATTCTTCATTGGCTTGTTCCATTCCTACTCACTTTTAAAGCCTTAGCTCAGAAATGATCTACTTTGAGTGGATCACCTGAGGTCAGGAGTTCAAGACCAGCCTGGCCAAAATGGTGAAACCCCATCTCTGATAAAAATACAAAAAAAAATTAGCCAGGTGTAGTGGCATATTCCTTTAGTCCCAGCTACTCAAGAGGCTGAGGCAGGAGAATCACCTGAACCCGGAGGCAGAGGTTGCAGTGAGCCGAGATCATGCCATTACACTCCAGCCTGGGCAACAAGAGTGAAATTCCATCTCAAAACACAAGAAAAGAAAAAAGAGAAGAAAAGAAAAGAAGAGAAAAAGAAAAGAAAAGAAATAATCTACTTTGAGTACTTCCCTAGCCCACCTAGTTCAGGGGCCGCTCCTCTGTGTTCCCACAGCTCATGCTGCTTATCTTACTGAGATATGGTGACTCATCTCACCATTAGGCAACTGGTTTTATTCACCTCTGTATCACTTATACCTAATGCAGTGTCACTGCTTAGTATTCATGCATATATATATATATCCATCCATAATATTTGCTTGAACTAAATTAAATACCTCCTAGCTGGAACCCTGTATGCAAAAGGCTCTATTCTTTGCCATTACTTACAAGGGGAATGAAGAGCAAATATGAGAATTGAAAGTCTGGCATCATGTCGCTGAACAGTTCCTTGGCAACACAACAGGTGTATATATAATGAGAATAATGGCACAAACATTACATTTTAAAATATTACTCCCCACAACAGCAACTTGTTGTTTGCAAACTTCAGCCCTGTCAGAGATTCCTTCTGCTTCTGGCCTCCAGACTCATGATGCAGCAAGGCAGTGATTTTTAAATTTATTATTCTTCTTCTTTTTTTCATAATAATCAAATACGTTGAAATAATGAAATTCTGAGGCTCTGAAACTTTTCAGGAGAAAAATAAAATAGAAAAGATCTTGCTAAATTCTTAATCAGGCCACATTGTTTCCTTCTTAAAATCTCTCAATGATTCCCCCACCTAAAGGATAAGTTCCTCACCCTTATTCTATGCATCTTGGCTCACCAGGCTCCATACTCCATACCGTGTAATCCAGCCAAGCTGAATTAATATTTATTTCCCAAGCACATTAAGTTGTTCCAGGCCACCATGTCTCTCCTTACAATCTTTCAGTGTAGACTGTCCTTGTATTCCTTATCTATGCCCAGCAAAATCTTAGTTTCTCATGGAAATGCTTCCTTAGTTATAATATACCATAATGCTTTGTGCCCACACTGTCGTCTGTAATACATTCTAATTTATAGCCTCTGTGACACTGCAGTGCACCTATTTGTGGATGCTATAATTTCCACCCTGAGCTCCTTAAGGACAGAGACTGAATCCATCTCACTCATTGTTGTATTCCTAGCACCCAGTACAAATTTTATCAATGAGCAGACACTTAGGGAATATCAACGAATCAACATATCAGTGGCTATGAAGACACTGCTCAATGCCTAGGAAGAATTAAGTATGCTCTTCTACCTGAGACTGGGTTAGAATCTACATTTTGGAAGCAATACTTCAAAGTTACGGCCTAGCTCAAAGATTTTAATGTAAAACTCCCCATCCTTGATTAACACCTGTTCATTTGAACCACCAACCCAGACATTCTGGTTCTTTCTCTTATATGTGCCTACATCTTTCTTGAGTTCAAAATTCAACAAGCATGGATTGAGGCACCTACATGTGCCACATACTACATACTAGGTACTGAAGATTTCTCTTTTTTTCTGAGTCTGAATTTCTTTATTATTATTATTATCATTATTATACTTTAAGTTCTGGGATACCCGTGCAGAACGTGCAGGCTTGTTACATAGGTATACACATGCCATGGTGGTTTGCTGTACCCATCAACCAATCTTCTACATCTGGTATTTCTCCTAATGCTATCCCTTCCCTAACCCCTGACCCCTCGACAGGCCCCAGTGTGTGATGTTTCCCTCCCTGTGTCCATGTGTTCTCATTGTCCAACTCCCACTTACGAGTGAGAACATGTGGTGTTTGGTTTTCTGTTCCTATGTTAGTTTGCTGAGAATGATGGTTTCCAGTTTCATCTACGTCCCTGCAAAGGATATGAACTCATCCTTTTAGATGACTGCATAGTATTCCATGGGGGTATATGTGCCATATTTTCTTTTATTATTTTTTATTATATTTTAAGTTCTAAGGTACATTGCACAACGTGCAGGTTTATTACACAGGTATACATGTGCCATGTTGGTGTGCCACACCCATTAACTCATCATTTACATTAGGTATATCTCCTAATGCTTTCCCTCCCCTAACCCCCTACCCTATGACAGGCCCTGGTGTGTCATGTTCCCCTTCCTGTGTCCAAGTGATCTCATTGTTCAATTCCCATCTATGAGTGAGAACATGTGGTGTTTGATTTTCTGTCCTTGCTTAGAATGATGGTTTCCAGCTTCGTCCATGTCCCTACAAAGGACATGAACTCATCCTTTTTATGGCTGCATAGTATTCCATGGTGTATATGTGCAACATTTTCTTAATCCAGTCTACCACTGATGGACATTTGGGTTGGTTCCAAGTCTTTGCTATTGTGAATAGTGCCACAATAAACATACGTGTGCATGTGTCTTTATAGCAGCATGATTTATAATCCTTTGGGTATATACCCAGTAATGGGATGTACTGAAGATTTCATAATGGACAAAATATAATTTATTTTCTCAAGGAGTTCTTAGATGAGTGATATCATTAAGTCATTACTGAAACAACCTATATTATGATCTCATCACACTGAGACACACAGGTATTTATTAACTTAACCAAGACCACATAAATTTGCAAGGCCATTCTTCAAGTATGTTGAACTACGCTTCAATTATGTTAGAAATATGGGTGAATTGGGGATTTTTAAGATGGCATATGACCAGGGATGCAAGGTAAATTCTAGTTCTGCCTTCAATAAATTACTCCTTTCCACAAGTCCTGTGAGGAGTTGTATGCATACAGGAAACAATTACCAGTGAAGGTAGGGAAGACATTTTATTATAAGCTGTGACTTAGATCTCAAACCTCAAAAAGCAGTTCAATATAAGCTGAGTTGAACTAGAAGGAGCACTCTTTTTTATTTAATATTGTTTAGTATAAATGGCTTTAAATCAAAGCATGATGTGAGACTAACTAATTTTATTGTTCTCAATCCCTAAGCATCCAGGTATGAATTGCCAATCCTACTTATATGACTAAAGGAAACTCAAACCATAATTGGGGAAGCAACACTGTGACTTGAACCTAAAATGAAGCTTGCATTTGGACCCTAGGTTCCTCCATAAATGTTAATTCCCCTTTTCACTATACCATAGCTGTCTCAATAGACTTACCTATGGTCAAAAACTGCATAACTGATAAAACTCTAAATCCATAGAGACCAAAAAGCAGAGTGTTCACCAATATTTTAGGACTTCAAAGTACTGGCATTTGTAGGGAAAGCATGAAAGTTGTATGCAAATCACTGCAAATGTACATCAATGGGAAAAATTAAACATCAATTAAAATGGAAATTATATAATATTTCATATAATCAAGTTTATAATTGCATGAGATTGGAAAATATAGCATTGTTCTATACTTTCTAAATGCTGGAGACAATGCTAGTTTATTACTGAGAGAGTGAAATGAGCAGTATTAGTCCCAATTAAGTGTGAAATTCTGAATCATTTAAGATTAATTGAAGCTCGTCGACAGACTCAAGAGAGCCCGGTGTGGGAATGTATACTTGCATTCACTTAAACAGGAAAAAGTTCACCCTTCCTTATTTTTCTTTATCTTGTGACAAGTTACTCTTATGAGATAATTATTTTGACTCTTGCTTGGTGGGCTATAGTAAGAAATTGACAGGGTGTTTCTTGGTATGTCTGTAAGACCTAAAGCCATAAAAGTATACCCCTTACAGTATTTTAAAGCGATCCATATGAAAGTCACATATACAAAAATTGTTTTTAAATTGATATAGAAATGTAATAAGATATATATATCCTTTGACCCTGTAATTCAAATTCTGAGAAGCTATCAAAAGGAGACAAAATGAGATCTAGCTTCATCGATCAAGATGTTGACTACAGTAGTATTTATAGTAGCAAAAATTTGGAAACCAGCTAAGAGCTCAACATCAGACTTGGCACATTGATAAATTGAATATAATTATTTAAAACAATGTTCAAAAAAATATTTAGTATCAATAAAACCGAGAATATAATACTAATGAAAAAGATAAAACAGAAAATTACATGCAGGATGCAACCACATCTATGAAAAAGAATTTGCACAGAAGGGAAAAGAAAACGAGGCTAGTCCCTGGCACAAGCGCACTATTTGTTCGATCAATTGTTCTTAAACAGAAACAAGGAAGGGAGGGAGGGAAAGGAAGGAAACCAAGAAGTCCAAACAGTTGTCTCCAGGTAGAAAACATCAGCAAAGTTATTCTCTATTTCTCTTAATACATTTCTATATACTTTTCAAATTTTTTACATAAGAGAGTGTATAATCAAAATCAATACACAGAAAAATTAATATAGAAAAATATTAACACAATAAGGACAAAACCATCAATCTAATATCCTCATGAAACTTCAGTCCATTTCAAAACCTTCCCACAACTACTATTATCTCTGGAAATTAGTGTTTCTAATTAAGGAAAAATATGCATTAAATAATTATTGAAATTTAACTCTTAGAATAAAGAGTATTCATGAATAAAATATCAACTGAGAATAAAATTAGCTATGAGTAACAGAAATAACTCTGGAAATCCCAATAAAATTAAACTATATGTTTCTAAATAACCCATGAGTCAAAGTGTAAATCACAAGGGATATTAGAAAATATTTTAGCAGAATAAAAATAAAAACAAGGATTACAAAAATTAATAGGACTGAGTAAACACTGCTTAGAGGAAAATGTATAGCTTTAAATGACTAAATCCAAAACAAATAAAATTGTCTAAAATCAGTAACTTTCATACCTTAAGATTCTGCCTTAGGAATCCAGAAAAAAGTGTTCAATCTAACATAAAAAGGTAAATAATTGAGATTAGGTGGGAGGAAACAAAAAAAACACACAAAACAAAATCAATTAAACAATAGATAAAAATCAATGAAACCAAAAGTTGTTTTCTTGAAAAGTTTAGCAAAATTGACAGACCTTTAAGGAGAATGATCTTGAAAAAAAAGGAAGACACAAATCATCAAAATGGTGAATGAAAGAAGAAACATTAGTACTAACCACACAAAAATTAAAGGAACTGTAAGTGATATTATAAATAACTTTTAATCAAAAATTACTTATATAAAATTGAAAATTAAATTGACTGACTAAAAAAAAGAAAATCTGAATACACCTGTGTTAAGTAAAGGAATCGAATTCATTCACTATCGTTAAAATGACCATACTGCAAAGCAATACATAAATTCAATGCTATTCCTATCAAACTGCCAATGACATTCTTCACAGAACAAGAAAAAACTATTTTAAAATTGATATGGAACCAAAAAAGAGTTCAAATAGCCAAGACAATTCTAAGCAAAAATAACAAAGTCAGAAGAATCACTCTACCTGACTTCAAACCATACTACAGGGCTACTGAAACCAAAACAACTAATACTGGTACAAAAACAGACAGATAGACCAGTGGAACAAAATAAGGAGCCCACAAATAAGGCTGCACACCTACAACCATCTGATCTTCAACAAAGTTTACAAAAACAAGCAATGGAGAAAGGGCTCCCTATTCAATAAATGGTGCTAGAATAATCGGCTAGCCACACACAGAAGATTGAAAATCAAACCCTTTCTTACACCATATACAAAAATCAACTCAAGATGGATTAAAGACTTAAATGTAAAACCTAAAACTATAAAAACCCTGGAAGAAAAGCTGAAAAACACCGTTCTGGACATAGGCCCTGGCAACAATTTCATGATGAAGGCTCCAAAAGCAATTGCAACAAAAACAAAAATTGGCAAATGGGATCTAATTAAACTAAAGGGCTTCTTCACAGCAAAATAAACTACCAACAGAATAAACAGGCAACCTACAATGGAAGAAAATATTTGCAAACTATGCACTCAACAAAAATCTAACATCCAGAATCTCCAAGGAACTTAACAAATCAAATAAGCAAAAAGCAAACAACTCTTTAAAAATAGGCAAAAAAAATGAACAGGCTGGGCTCAGTGGCTTACACCTTTAATCCCTGCACTTTGAGAGGCTGAGGAGGGCAGATCACTTGAGGTCAGGAGTTCAAGGCCAGCCTTGCCAACATGGTGAAACCCCCATCTCCACTGAAAATACAAAATTAGCCAGGTGTGGTGGCAGGAACCTGTAATCCAAGCAACTTGGGAGGCTGAGGCAGGAGAATCACTTGAACCCAGGAGGTGGAGGATGCAGTGAACTGATATCATGCCACTGCATTTCAGCCTGGGTAACACACTGAGGCTCTGTCTCAAAACAAACAAACAAAAAAAAACAAAATAAAAACATGAACAAACACTTCTGAAAAAAAGACATACATGTGACCAACAAGCATGTGGAAAAAATACTCAACATCACTAGTCATAAGAGAAATGCAAATCAAAACCACAATGAGATATCATCTCACACCAGTCAAATTGGCTATTATTAAAAAGTCAAAAAATAACAGATGCTGGTGGGGTTCTGGAGAAAGAAAATACATATACACTATTGGTGGGAATGTAAATTAGCTCAGCCACTGCAGAAAGCAGTTTGAAGATTTCTCAAAGAACTCAAAACAGATCTACCCTTTGACCCAGCAATCCCATTACTGAGTATATACCCAAAGAGATATAAATTGTTCTACCAGAAAGACACATGTATGCATGTGTTCATAGCAGGACTATTCACAATAGCAAAGAGATGGAATCAACCTAGATACCCATCAATGATAGACTGAATAGAGACAACATGGTACATATACACCATGGAATACTGCAAAGCCATAAAAAGGAATAAAATCATATCCTTTGCAGCAACATGGATGCAATTGGAGGCCATTATCCCTAGTGAATTAACACAGGAACAGAAAGCCAAATATCACATGTTCTCACCTATAATTGGGAGCTAAACATTGAGTACACTTGCACACAAAGAATGGAACAAAAGACAATGGGGCCTATTTGAGGGTGGAAGGTGGAAGGAGGTTGAGGATGGAAAAACTATCTCAGCGATGAAATAATTTGTACACCAAACACCAGCGACACACAATGCATCCATGTAACAAACCTGCACATGTACCCCGCTGAACCTAAAATAAAAATTGGAAGGAAATAAAAACTGATTTTTACTATGTTTTATTGTTGTTTTAAAATTCTGTTTAGAAAATTCTGCCCCTTATTGCTTGAACAAAAACAGACTGCTCCAATAGCTCCCATCTTGGTATGATACGTCTCTTGGAGAAAGTATAAATACTAGGTTGAACTATAAGAACTCACCAATATTCTATCATTTTAAACTTATAACAACAGCAATTTAATCAAATTCAATCTAATATAATCCTTATGGAAGGCAATTTGACAATGCTTATCCTAATTAACAATCTACCTATTCTTTAAGCCAGCAATTCTTTTTCTAGGAATTTGTCCTTACAGATTATACTTGCACATGTATAAAATCACTTTTGTACAAGAATATTTATCATCATAGCATTGTTTATAATAATGGGTAATACTGAAAACAACTATAACTATACATAAACTCTATATACCAAAAACTGATTCAATAAATTGTAATATATTTTCATAATGAAATATTATGCAATTATCATTTTAAAAATAAGGCAGAACTAAATTACTTACATATAGCAATAAAGAACTATAGTGGCTGGGGGCAAAGGCTCCAAAACCAGATTGTCACTATATGAACCCAGCTCTACTTATTATCTTGCCTGGGGCAAGTTACATAACCTTTGTCTTCCAATGTTTCTTCATCCGTAAAATGGGGATGAAGTATTATTTATCTCATATAGTTATAATAATTAAGTAAAAATATTTGTTTTGTAATATCCTTCAAAGAGTGGCACATAGTAAGTGCTCTAAAAATTTTTTAGGTGAAAAAAAAGCAGGACTGCAAAAAATATAGAGTATGCTAATATTAAAGCATTGAAAAAAGGAATATATAAATGCATATACTTGTATATGAATAAAATATATGTGGAAGTATATACAATGATCTCCCAGTATATGCAAGGGATTGATTTCAGGACCTCACAGTAACCAAAATCTGTGCATACTCCAGTCCCTCAGTCAGCGTTGCAGAAAATGCTTATGTGAAAATTCAGCTCTTTATATATGCAGGTTTCACATCCTATGAATACTGTATTTTCAATATGCTTTTAGTTGAAAAACTCTGCATATAAGGAAACCCACACAGTTCAAACCTGTGTTGTTCAACGTTCAGTTGTATGGAAAACTATATCTTTGGTTACTCCAGGGTAATTGGAAGGAACTGGATACCTGTACAGGAAAGGGAGGAAGCTTACTTTTCCTCATATGCCATTTGTTAATTTCTGGATTTTGTTCAATGTTAATTTTTTTTAAAACTTTTTTTTAACCTTTAAATTCAAGGAAACATGTGCAGAACATGCAGGTTTGTTACATAGGTATACATGTGCCATGGGTGGTTTGCTGCAACCATCATCAACCCTTCATCTAGGTTTTAAGCGCCACATGCATTAGGTATTTGTCCTAATCTCTCCCTCCCCTCACCTCCTATCCACCACTGACAGTCCCTGGTGTGTGATGTTACCCTCCCTGTGTCCACGGGCTCTCATTGCCCAAATCCCACTTATGAGTCAGAACATGTGGTGTTTAGTTTTCTGTTCTTGTGTTAGTTTGCTGAGAGTGATGGCTTCTAGCTTCATCCATGTCCCTGCAAAGGACATGAACTCATCCTTTTTTATGGCTGCATAGTATTCCATGGTATATATGTGCCACATTTTCTTTATCTAGTCTATCACTGATGGGCATTTGGGTTGGTTCCAAGTCTTTGCTATTGTGAATAGTGCTGCACTAAACATACATGTGCATGTGTCTTTATAGTGGAATGATTTATAATTCTTTGGGCATATACCCAGTAATGGGACTGCTGGGTCAAAGGGTATTTCTGGTTCTAGATTCTTGAGGAATCGCCACACTGTCTTTCACAATGGTTGAACTAGTTTACACTCCCACCAACAGTGTAAAAGTGTTCCTATTTCTGCACATCCTCATCAGCAACTGTTTTTTCCTGACTTTTTAATAATCACCATTCTGATTGGCATGAGATGCTATCTCATTGTGGGTTTATTTATTTATTTATTTATTTATTTATTTATTTTTGAGACGAAGTCTTGCTCTGTCGCCCAGGCTGGAGTGCAGTGGCGCGATCTTGGCCCCCTGCAAGCTCCGCCTCCCAGGTTCACGCCGTTCTCCTGCCTCAACCTCCCGAGTAGCTGGGACTACAGGCTCACACTACCACGCCCGGCTAATTTTTTTTAATTTTTAGTAGAGGCGGGGTTTCACCGTGTTAGCCAGGATGGTCTTGATCTCCTGACCTCGTGATCTGCCCGCCTCAGCCTCCCAAAGTGCTGGGATTACAAGCGGGAGCCACGGCACCCGGCCTCATTGTGGTTTTGATTTATTTATTTTTAAAATCTTTACAGTACTAAAGCCTTATAAAATTTGTTTAAAGTTGTATTTTCTCAGTAGTATTTGTCTACAAAACACTTTTTTTAAGAAACACCTAAAAATCATCTAGTATTACAAGGAACATCATTTTGGAAACATTGCTGTAGGGCTTAGAGAGTCATTGAAATTTGCAGAAGGGAAGGACATATTCAGGATCCTTCTTTTTTTTTAAATGGTGTTCCTTTTGGATGTGATCAGTGACATTTTTAAATGAAATATCCAAGCTTGAAATGCAATTATTTCATAGCATGAGCACACAAGAGAAAACTAGTTTTAGAAGGCACAGGTTTTATTTTCAAGAATAAAACCCAAAACACAAATACAGTTTTTGTCAGCAACAAGATATTTATTCACCTAATTCTGTAACATGCCCAGTCCTAGCAGAACTACATAGTCATGTTTTCCTTTGCCAATTCCAACTTTTTCCCAGAGCAACTCAGCCTAGGGGAACTTAAACTGGATTCTAATTTCCCAGATAGACAGCCCTTTAACGCGAGCTCTCCCAAGATCCCTCACCTCTTCTCTCCTCCCCACCCAGAGACTACCACTCTAGCTTGTATCTTATTGTACTAGAGAGGCAGTTTCCAAACACAGAAAGAATGGGAATTTTGACCAAAAACCCACAGGTAGTAAAAAGGAGCCAAGGTCATCCACAGACAGTGTGTCTTGAGGAGCTTGTGACTACAGTGGTATACTTCTGCAGGAAACATGGATGTCCTTTGTTTGTTTGTTTGTTTGTGACATACTCCCACTCCCTCACCCAGGCTGGATTGCAGTGGCGCAATCTTGGCTCACTGCAACCTCTGCCTCATGGGTTCAAGCAATTCTCATGATTCAGCCTCCTGAGTAGCTGGGGTTACAGGCATGCACCATCATGCCCAATTGATTCTTGTGTTTTTTGGTAGAGACAGGGTTTCACCATGTTGGCCAGGCTGATCTCAAACTCCTGGCCTCGAGTGATCCGCCGGCCTCGGCCAGCCAAAATGGTAGGATTACAGGTGTGAGGCACCAGGCCAGGCCTGTCCTCCCTCATTATACACCTATCAGTAACAACACACATCAGCTTCATGACCTCCAAGAATCTCTCAAGATTAAAACTTTCATCATTCTCGAAATGTAGAGGTCTGTTAGTAAGAAGGCATTTGTTTTCCATTTAGTCAAAAGTTTTGAACTCTGAAATATCCTTGCTGGGTATTTCATCACTTACAATGAAAGTGAAAAATAAATTATGTCAGTCCTTATGTCAATGTTTGCTACACTGTTCATACTGCACCAAATGTTAACAGATGTTCAGGTAAATAGGGTATCAATGATCAAACACATTTTGGAAAGACTGGATGAAGCAACAATGGTCCATTTTCATTAATACCAGACTTCTCAAAACCTTAAAAATGCTTGTGCTTATTGTGACTCTCTCAGAGGGGAACAGAACATAAGGTGTTCTCACAATCATTAGTAACTCTCAGACGAGTATTCAATAGCAAGCCATTTGGGGAATAATTCCATAGTGAAACAAGAACAACTTTTATTATTGAAAAACAAGCATGCATATTAAAGTGCATGCAATCCTGCTTTTCTCAGTAACCTAGACTGAAGTCATTATTTATTAAGTACTTACTAGGCACAAGTTACTACAATGAACACCTAATTCCCCTAGAGCCAAGGTGTGCACACCACCTATTCAGGTAAACACCAATCTCCAATTAGGTTAAGAATAATGAATAGTATTAAGCATCAATTAGATAAGAACTGTTTATAGTACTCTTAACTTCGTCCCAGACACTATGTTGAGCGTTATAGATATGCTGGACAAAACAGGCATTATCTGTGTCTCAAATAGCTTACAGCCTTATAATACATATAGATATTAAATGAACAATTTCAACTAATTAAATGATTGCAAGTCTGCAAAGGAAAAGTACAGAATGCAAGGAAAACAAAATGGGGTCCTAACTTAGTTTGGGGATCAAGGAATGCTTCTCCGAACAAGAGTCATCTCAAGCTGACACTTAATTAGTTGAACATTTCTAGGAAAAGATGAAAAAGAACACCCTTAGCAGAAGAAATCCCATTTGGGAGGACATGGCACATTCATCAGGTTGGAATAAGTCCAATATGACCGGAGTATGTAGAAGGAAAGACAAAGTGATACAAAATGTAAAATGAGGCCAGCCCCCTTCTCTGGAATTGGTATGTCGCCAGCAGCTATACAGAAGAAAGACAAAAGAGTGACATAACCTGTCCTCAAGAAGCCCAAGAAGCAATTATAAAAGTCAAGATGTCCTTCACATCCCTTGTAGGTTGTATTTCTATGTATTTTATTCTCTTTGTAGTAATTGTGAATGGGAGTTCACTCATGATTTTGGCTTTCTGTTTGTCTGTTATTGGTGCATAAGAATGCTTGTGATTTTTGCAAATTGATTTTTTATCCTGAGACTTTCCTGAAGTTGCTTTTCATCCTAAGAAGATTTTGGGCTGAGACTAAGGGGTTTTCTAAACATACAATCATGCCATCTGAAAACAGAGACAATTTGACTTCCTCCTTTCTTATTTGAATACCTTTATTTCTTTCTCTTGCCTGACTGCCCTGGCCAGAAATTCCAATACTATGTTGAATAAGAGTGGTGAGAGAGGGGCATCCTTGTCTTGTGCTGGTTTTCAAAGGGAGTGCTTCCAGTTTTTGTCCATTCAGTATGATATTTTCTGTAGGTTTGTCATAAATAGCTCTTATTATTTTGAGATACATTCCATCAATACCTAGTTTATTGAGAGTTTTTAGAAGGAAGGGGTGTTGAATTTTGTCAAAGGCCTTTTCTGCATCTATTGAGATAATCATGTGGTTTTTGTCATTGGTTCTGTTTATGTGATGGATTACATGTATTGATTTGCATATGTTGAACCAGCCTTGCATCCCAGGGATGAAGCCAACTTAATTGAGGTAGATAAGCCTTTGGATGTGCTGCTGGATTCGATATGCCAGTATTTTACTGAGGATTTTTTCATCGTTGTTCATCATGGATATTGGCCTAAAATACTCTTTTTTGTTGTTTTCTCTCTGCCAGGTTTTGGTATCAGGATGATGCTGGCCTCATAAAATGAGTTAGGGAGGAGTCCCTCTTGTTCTATTGTTTCAAATAGTTTCAGAAGGAATGGTACCAGCTCCTCTTTGTACCTCTGGTAGAATTTGGCTGTGAATCCATCTGGTCCTGGATGTTTTTTGGTTGGTAGGCTATTAATTACTGCCTAAATTTCAGAATTTGTTATTGGTCTATTCAGGGATTCTGCTTCTTCCTGGTTTAGACTTGGGAGAATGTATGTGTCCAGGAATTTATGCATTTCTCCTGGATTTTCTAGTGTATTTGTGTAGAGGTGTTTACAGTATTCTCTGATGGTAGTTTGTATTTCTGTGGGATCAGTGGTGATATCCCCTTTATCTTTTTTTATTGCATTTATTTGATTCTTCTCACTTTTCTTCCTTGTTAGTCTGGTGAGCAGTCTATCTATTTCATTGATCTTTTCAAAAAACCAGCTCCTAAATTCATTGGCTTTTTGAAGGGTTTTTCACGTCTCTATCTCCTTCAGTTCTGCTCTGAACTTAGTTATTTTCTTGTCTTCTGCTAGTTTTGAATTTGTTTGGTCTTGATTCTCTAGTTCTATTAATTGTGATGTTAGGGTGTTGATTTTAGATATTTCCCGCTTTCTCCTGTGGGCATTTAGTGCTATACATTTCCCTCTAAACAATGCTTTAGCTGTGTCTCAAAGATTCTGGTACATTGTCTCTTTGTTCTCATTGGTTTCAAAGAACTTACATATTTCTGCCTTAATTTTATTTACCCAGTAGTCATTCAGGAGCAGGTTGTTCAGTTTCCATGTAATTGTGCAGTTTTGAATGAGCTTCTTAATCCTGAGTTCTAATTTGATTGCTCTGTGGTCTGAGAGACTGTTGGTTATGATTTCCGTTCTTTCTCATTTGCTAAGGAGTGTTTTACTTCCAATTATGTGGTCAGTTTTAGAATAAGTGCTATGTGGTGCTGAGAAGAATGTACATTCTGTTGATTTGGGGTGGAGAGTTCTGTAGATGTCTATTAGGTCTACCTGGTCCAGAGCTGAGTTCAAGTCCTGAATATCCTTGTTAACTTTCTGACTCATTGGTTTGTCTAATATTGACAATTGGGTGTTAAAGTCTCCCACTATTATTCTGTGGGTGTCTAAGTCTCTTTGTAGGTCTCTAAGAACTTGCTTTATGAATCTGGGTGCTCCTGTATTGGGTGCATATATATTTAGGATAGTTAGCTCTTCTTGTTGCATTGATCCCTTTACTATTATGTAATGCCTTTCTTTGTCTCTTTTGATCTTTGTTGGTTTAAAGTCGGTTTTGTCAGAGACTAGGATTGCAACTCCTGCATTTTTTGGCTTTCCATTTGCTTGGTAAATATTCCTTCACCCATTATTTTGAGCCTATGTGTGTCTTTGCACGTGAGATAGGTCTCTTGAATACAGAACGCTGATGGGTCTTGACACTTTATCCAATTTGCCAGTCTGTGTCTTTTAATTGGGGCATGTAGCCCATTTACATTTAAGGTTAATATTGTTATGTGTGAATTTGATCCTGTCCTTATGATGCTACCTGGTTATTTTGCCTGTTAGTTGATGCAGTTTCTTCATAGTGTCAATGGTCTTTACAATTTGTTATGCTTTTGCAGTTGCTGCTACAAGTTGTTCTTTTACATGTTTAGTGCTCCCTTCAGGAGCTCTTATAAGGCAGGCCAGCTGGTGACAAAATCTCTCAGCATTTGCTTGTCTATAAAGGATTTTATTTCTCCTTCGCTTATGAGGTTAGTTTGGCTAGCTATGAAATTCTGAGTTAAAAATTCTTTTATTTAAGAGTGTTGAATTTTGGCCCCCACTCTCTTCTGGCTTCCAGGGTTTCTGCAGAGAGATTCACTGTTAGTCTGATGGGGTTCGTTTTTAGGTAACCTGACCTTTCTCTCTGGCTGCCCTTAACATTTTTCCTTCTTTCCAACCTTGGTGAATCTGAAAATTGTATATCTTGAGGTTGCTCTTCTCGAGAAGTATCTTTGTGGTATTCTCTGTATTTCCTGAATTTGAATATTGGCCTGTCTTGCTAGGTTGGGAAGTTCTCCTAGATAATATCCTGAAGAGTATTTTCCAACTTGGTTCCATTTTCCCCGTCACATTCAGGAACACCAATCAAACGCAGGTTTGGTCTTTTCACATGGTCCCATATTTCTTGGAGGCTTTGTTCATTGCTTTTCTTTTTTTTTTTTTCTAATCTTGTCTTCATGCTTTATTTCATTAAGTTGATCTTCAATCTCTGATATCCGTTCTTCCACTTGATCAATTCGGTTATTCATACTTGTGTACGCTTCACGAAGTATTACACAGCTACAGTAACCCAAACAGCATGGTACTGGTACCAAATCAGATATATAGACAAATGAAACAGAACAGAGTCCTCAGAAATAACACCACACATCTACAATCATCTGATCTGCGACAAACCTGACAAAAACAAGCAATGGGGAAGGTATTCCCTATTTAAAAAATGGTGTTGTGAAAACTGGCTAGCCATATGCAGAGAACTAAAACTGGGCCCCTTCCCTACACCTTATACAAAACTTAACTCAAGATGGATTAGAGACTTAAACCTAAGACTTAAAACCATAAAAGCCCTAGAAGAAAACCTAGGCAATACCATTCAGGACACAGGCATGGGCAAAGACCTCAATACTGAAACACCAAAAGCAATGGCAACAAAAGTCAATGTTGACAAATGGGATCTAATTAAACTAAAGAGGTTCTGCGCAGCAAAAGAAACTATCATTAGAGTGAATAGGCAACCTACAGAATGGAAGAAAAACTTTGCAATCCGTCTGACAAATGGCTAATATTCAGAATCTACAAATAACTTAAATTTGCAAGAAAAAAACAAACCACCCCATCAAAAATGGACAAAGGATACGAACAGACACTTCTCAAAAGAAGACATTTATGTGGCCAACAAACATATGAAAAAAGCTCATCATCATTGGTCATTAGATAAATGCAAATCAAAACCACAATGAAATACTATCTCATGCCAGTTAGAACGGGGATCATTAAAAAGTCAGGAAACAATAGATGCTGGAGAGGATGTGGAGAAATAGGAACGTTTTTATACTGTTGGTGGGAGTGTCAATTAGTTCAGCCATTGTGGAGGACAGTGTGGTGATTCCTCAAGGATCTAGAACCAGAAATACCATTTGACCCAGCGATCACATCACTGGTTATATACCCAAAGGATTATAAATCATTCTACTATAAAGACACATGCACATGTTTGTTTATTGTGGCACTGTTCACAATAGCAAAGACTTGCAACCAACCCAAATGCCCATCAATGATAGACTAGATAAAGAAAATGTGGCACATATACACCATGGAATACTATGCAGCCATAAAAAGAATGAGTTCATGTCCTTTGCAGGGATATGGATGAAGCCGTAAACCATCATTCCCAGCAAACTAACACAAGAACAGAAAACCAAACACCACATGTTCTCACTCATAAGTGGGATTTGGACAATTTGAACACCTGGACACAGGGAGGGGAACATCACACATCAGGGCCTGTTGAGGGGGTGGGAGGGATAGCATTAGGAGAAATACCTAATATAAATTACGGGTTGATGGCGCATGTATACCTATGTAACAAACCTCCATGTTCTGCACATATATCCCAGAACTTAAAGTACAATAATTAATAAATAAGTAAGTAAATAAATAAATAAATGAAGGCAAAAGGAAAGAACTTTTCACTGAGTACCAAACAAGGATCACGTCTTGTACTGAGTGCTTCAAATATATTAACTCACTTAATTCAGACAACAACCCTTTAAGAATAGAATCATTATCCCCTTTTTATAAATGAGGAATTAGAGGATCTAAAAGATTAGTAAGATGACTTTCCCAAGATTATATAGCCAGTCAGTGTCAGAGCGAATATTCGACCCCAGCTAAGCCTTTCAAACCCCTGCTCCTAGCAGTTCCTTCCTGAGCTAAAGGTGAAGAGAACAGGAACCCAGGTGGGAAGTGGTAAAGGAGAGGAGGGTCAGAACTAAGTGATATTACAGAGGGACTGTCCACTGAGCATCCATCTGCAGGAAATGAAAAGCCTGTTCTGGTCTCCATACACTGAGATCTTTTGAAAGAAACAAAAGACAAAGAAATAAGAAGAACCTGGCTCTGGCAAAGGAAAATAGTCTTTCTAGAACGGGAAGAGTTTAAGGCCTCTAGGAGGCAGGCCATTATAAGCAGTGTACATTATACCCAATAGGTAGTTTTTCCGCCTTCACTTCCCTCCCTCCCCCATTCTGAGTCTCCAGTCTCCATTATACCACTCTGTATGCCTTCGCATACCCATAGCTCAGGCCCCACTTGTAAGTGAGAATATGTAGTACTTGATTTTCCATTCCTGAGTTACTTCACTTAGAATGATTGCCTCCAGTTCTATCCAAGTTGCTGTAAAAGATATTTTTCATTTTTTTTACAGGTGATTAGTAATCCATGGTATACATACACACCCACACCCACACACACCACATTTTAGGTTGATTCCATATATTTGCAACTCTGAATTGTGCTGTAATAAACATATGCATGTAGTTATGTTTTTGATATAGTGACTTCTTTTCTTTGGGTAGATACCCAGTAGTGGAATTTCTGGATCAAATGGTAGATCTACTTTTAGTTCTTTGAGAAATCTCCATACTGTTTTCATAGAGGTTGTACTAATTTACATTCCCACGAGGAGTGTATAAGTGTTCCTTTTTTACCACATCCACTCCAACACCTATTGCTTTTTGTCTTTTTAATAATGGCCATTCTGGCCAGGGTAAGGTGGTATCTCATTGTGGTTTTAATTTGCATTTTCCTGATGATCACTGATGTTGAGCATTGTTTCATATGTTTGTTGGCCATTTTTATATGTTCTTTTGAGAACTGTCTATTAAGGTCATTTACCCACTTTTTATGGGGTTGTTTTATTCATGCTGATTTGTTTGAGTTCCTTGTAGATACTGGATATTAGTCTTTTGTCAGATGCATAGTTTGCCAATATTTTTTCCCATTATGTAGGTCATCTGTTTACTTTGATGATTATTTCTTTTGCTGTGCTGAAGCTTTTTAGTTCAATTAGGTCCCATTTATTTGTTCTGTTTTTGTCACATTGGCTTTTGGGGTCTTAATTTTTTGAATCATTTTATGGATTTGTCCAACAACACAAAATATATGGGAGAGTTGCTGAAATGGGTCAGGTCAGGAGGTACATAGACTTCCTCCATCTCACTAGCAGTTAAACCTGCTCTCTCTCCCCCATTTCCCTCTGTTTACTTTTTTTATACTTTACCCTCTGAAACTAAAAAGGGAATTTCTCATCTCTTCTTAGGCGTAATATGCTACCTTTGCAGTTTCAGACTTCATCTCAGAAAGATTATCATACGTTTTTCAAACAAATACAGAGCTTTCAATGAATAAGATTTTTTCTACCTCTTTGTAATTATTATTATTATTATAGGAATGATAACACCACTATTTATTGACTACATATCTTATGCCAAGTGCTTTATAAACATTGTCCTATTTAATACTCACAAAAATCCTATGACAAAAACAGTATCTCTACCTTACCTATTAGAAAATTGTGGGTCCAAGAGGTTAGGTAAATGACTTGCCTAAGGTCACAAAGCTATGAAGTTGTAAAGCCTGCATTGTACTTCAGGATGTACTGGTGGTGCTTTCTACATCAAGATATACTACTTCTCAGTCTTATGGAGAGAGTCAAATGGTAAGAGAATAAACAAGGACAAAAGAGGTGTTAAAATTCTACCAAAGGAGAGGGTAGGTTGAATTTCTAGGCAGGACAAGCAGTTTTCTAAAACTCTTTTTTGTTGAGTTGTTAGGTCAGCATGATTGATCTCTGCTGTGACAGTTTCCTAAATTGCATGTCACCCAGTCAAAATGTATAGTTTGATGGGTTCACAGAAAAGGGGATGGTGGGGAGAGGAGGAGAAAAGCCATTCAAAGAAGCACAACATTTAATTAAGGAAAACATTAGATCAATTAAGACTAAATGGTGGTATAAAATATTAAGGTAAAACATGTATTAGTTTGACATTTACATTTTTATGAAGTATGAATCACAAAGAAATAATATATGCAGCTAAATTTCAGTTAACTCCCTTTTAAAAGTCTTGTTGCCATGGCAATGCCAAGAATGAGTTTTCACAGGATGTAAGTGATGGATTTTTTTATTTTTTAAAAGCAGTTTAAATAAAAGCTACCAACATTATGGCCTCTTTTCATTTCTCTTATATGACCAAGGGCCACTGAAAATAAGAACCACCTAGACAGGTTTTCCAAAAATTATACAGAAAGTGAAATACTAAAAGATAAACTGGATTTCCCTGTTGTATTATTTTTAATTCTTTTTTAGCCTCTGTTATATTTTTAATAGGATCATTCAAAAAACTATGCCTAGGAAAACATTCTAATTGTGAGGGAAATAAAGGAGACTATTGTCTTCTTGGCATTCTCTATAATTCTACCTTTGCTGGTTCAATTAGGGAATTTTTCAATAACAGCTACTCTTTTTGAGCTCAGTTAAGATTGCACTATAAATGCTATAAAGGCTATCTTTGACACAAGCAGCTAAACAGTTCACCTTCTGAATTCCAGATCTAAGAAAAGTTGCCCTAGTCTCTAATGAGTAATAGGGGATTGAGGTTTCTAGGCTAGAAAAATCCTGTTGTGGCAAAAAAAGGCAGAAATCTAACTCCAAAATCAATACCATATTACTCTCTCCACAGGCGAGAGCTGCTGGGTCAGGGGAATCATGAAAAATTCATAGTGGAGGTGGCCAAGTCATCCATAAGATAGAGAAAATGATGCTGTATCTAAAGATCCCCTGAGCAATCGAAAGCACTTTATAGATTTCACTGTGGTAAGTGTTCGTGTGTTTCATCTGGGTGCCTTAATGCTGCTGCGGTCTTATTTTTGACAGTCAATGAGAATGTTTGATCTATATTTACAGGATTCTATTTACGTTGGTGCTTAGCCTCTTGAAAGTACTCAGAGTGGTCACAGAGATATGGCCTGAAGCTGTTTCAGTCTTGAAGACTCCCCTTAACTGGAGCTGTCCTGATTCAGTCTTTGTTCCCACACTTTGAGTGTTACATTCTTTACAAATGCATTTATTTCTCATAACAGCCCTGCAAATTAAGCTTTATTGTTATTATTATTATTCCCATTTTATGCATCAGGAAACAAAGATCAGAAAGGTGAGGTGACATATCCAAGATGACACAGAAAGTAAGAATATGAATCAAGATTCCAGCCTAGGTATTTCTGAATCCAAACAACCCCAAAACTTGCTTGTCTCAAAGGGTTTTAATTTCCTTTCCATATCCCTTCATTTAAGATTTGACTACATCTAGTCAATCCACCATATTCATGGCATCACAGGAAACAAGGGTCTGTGGAGGTCTGGGCTACCATCTCTGGCCCTTCCATTTCATTTTACTGTCTCTTACCTCTGTTTCCCATTAACTACCTATATGTTAAACACAAAATTTCTCAGCTTGACCTCCTCCTATCCATACTTCAAAATTCAGTCCAAGTGTTATTTTCTTTATGGTATTGACAAAATAAAAGGTTAAGATTATAAATATTCCCTAATTTGCCAACACTCCCATACCCATAAGAACCACCATACCTTTGAGAGAGGCTGAAGAATTGCAATGTTCCTGTCATCTGGCTGCCCCAGCTTCCCCCAAACAATCTGACACCTAGGAACCAGCTTTGTTTGGCTAAACTACTAGTTTATTTCTCAATGGCTACTATTTAGGTAAACCCAAAACTCTTTAGCCTGAATTCAAGCCTCAGTCTTCCTTTACATTTTTATTTTCTATTTTCTGCTGCTTTCTTAAATGATTCATTTGATCCAGATAGGTAGGTCAGCACAGAGTCCTCAAAATGATTCATCAATATTCCTTTGCAAACATCATTTTCTTCATCTGTAGTTTTCTACCCTTGGCCACCTGAGTATCCTTTACAGTTTTATTGGAGGTTTGCCTCTTCTAGGAGGCATTATCTGGCCTTTGTGGCTCTGGTAATCACTTCAGCAAGTTTATCGTATTTCTTTCAATCCTGAATTACAGTCTGCCTTTAATACACTCTACTTTTCAGTGTGTCTTTAGTCTATACAGCAAGACTATACAGCAAGACTAAGTCTCCTTAAAGTCAAGATCAGCTGGGTCTCACTGATCTCTAGGGTTATAGAAGTGCCAGTCACAGTGTCAGATTTCTTCATATTCAGATCTTATTTAGTTTGACTTCTCCAACCCACATCATATTTCTCCTTTATAGCTCATAGACTCCCTTGGAATTTTGGGAATGTAGCAATGATTATTTATTTGTGTCTTGTACAAAATCCAAATTTAATCAGCAATCTCCAGAACAGTCTTTAAGGGAACCACTAGACGATGTTGAATAACAGGGGAGAAGTGAGACTGACTATCTTCAAATATTTGGAAAATATTTGGGGTAGATTTATTCACTTGTCAAATGTATTTTATGTGCCAGGCTGTGTTAGTGGGGCAGGTACAAAGATGAGAAAAATAGCCCTGCCTCTCAAGGGGCTCACAGTCTAATGACAGAGCTTCAAAAGAAATATTGATGTAGGTTCTTAAAAGAGCAGCAGGAGTTCACTAGGTAGAGAAAGAAAGGAAGAAAGGGAGGAATCAACATGAGTGAAGATCTGGAGCTTGGGAGGGCATTATCTATTCTAATGCACTGCCCATATTAAATACAAACTTTTTTAAAAAAAATTCTTCTCTCAGTACATATTTTCCCATCTTATTTTGAATTTTTTGTTTTACTTCTATAAGAGAAATGAATTAGAAAGTCATTGGCACCAGAAATTTTTCATCCATGACAAGGCTTTCAGCATGTAATGCCCTTTGTAATGAGGGCCTAAAGAGCTTAGATAGTTTGTTAGGTAAATTTCAACCTCCACTGGAGAAAGACTGCATTATTACCAGTCCCATCCGGGCCTTAGCCTGCTGTGGTACACGGAGGATTAATCCTACAAATTGCCTTAAAATATCCAGTCATTGGCACCATCAAAGAGGAAGGCATTATGAATCACAGAAGAAGCAAAGCAGAAAAAACAAAAGAGATTCTTCATATTTGGCATTTATAAGATCCTGTACCTTTTGACATCTGTTTTGCAATGGCCTGGCCAAATTCCAAATACAGTAATTATCTTATTCCTCAGTAAATGCATCTCCTAGCCTGAAGAAGAACTTAAAAAAAAGAGGGTTCTTGTGTCTCTTCTAACGATAATAATAGTAAGCATAACAATAGAAACTATGATTTATTGAAAATCTATAATGTGATATATTCTTTATAGATACTTTAACATATAATTGTATCACAAGAACTATGCAAGGTAGGTGTCCTCACTACCACTACCCCTCGCCACCACAGCCATTTTACAAATGAGGAATTTCAGTTTTAAAAACCAAGTTTAATTTGCCCAAAGTCACAAAGTTAGTAAATTGTACACACAGGATTTGAACCCAGACCTGGCTGCCATTGACGCTATTGTCATTTCTGCTACATTACATTGTCTTTCATTAAGTGTTTCTGTGTTGCCTAACATCAGAAAAGGTCTGCATTGTAACCACGAGGCTATATATGCAAGGACAACAGCCAAGCACAGGACTGAAGAAGGAACAAAATTTATTTCCAAGTACTAGAAGTCAAGTCCAGATCCATAGGGATATATGCTACCTTCCTCTGTTTTTCACTTACGAAAATTATTAAGTTTTTATCATAGAGCCTCTGGAGAAAAGTATTTGATGAGAAGAATAAAAATCACCAACAAATAATTAAGAGAGATTAGATAATTCATCACAAAGGAAGCCGAGGAAGAAAAAAAGATAGAGATGGCTTATCAGTCTCTTAAAATAATATGAATTCAGTAAATGTGAATCAAAGGGTAAGAAGGCACTCAAGAAGAAAAACAAGGTCATTATAACAGAAAAAGAAGGGGATTAAAATCTGACAACCTAAGACTGAGTAATGTTTTCCTAGACTATTTAGCCCTATGATCTTAAACAAGTAATTTTTTTAACTTTTATTTTAGTTTCAGGGGTACATGTACAGGTTGGTTCTACAGATAAATTTTGTGTTGCTGGGAGTCGATGTACATATTATTTCATTACCCAGGTAATAAGCATGGTACCCGATAGGTAGCTGTTCGATCCCCACCATATACCCTCAAGTAGGCCCTGGTGTCTATTGTTTCCTTTCTGTCCATATGTATTCAATGTTTAGGTCTCTGGGACTCGGTTATTTCATTTGCGAAATGAGAGAAATAATATATTCTTACTTTGCATAGTTGTAAGAATTAAACATAATACTAAAAGTTTTTTTAATAAATTCTAAAAATATATACACAACTTTCAGTTGTTTTTAGTATTTATATATGACCCATTGCCCTAAGAAACTCAGAGTAGATTTTAAAAGGCAAGGCATTTAGAGTGAAACAACTAGGAAACAGGTTCAAAGCAACATGCAAGCAAATGCAGGCGATGGAAAATATAAAAGAAAAATAAGATAAAGTTAGTCTCACTGGGCATGTAGTGAAGTACTGGGCATACTTCACTACATGCCCAGTGAGCCATTCCTCATGTGAAGAAGGAAAAGAAAAATAGAAATTCTATTTAGTGTCAGGAATTTTCAAAGACATAATGTTATTTAATAACCCTAACAACTTTGCATGGGAGTGTTATTTCCCCTATTTTTTACAGAGAAGAAAACTAAAGTTCAAAAATATGAAGAAATTCTCCCCAAGCCACACAGCTAGGGAGTGTTGGAGTTTTAATTCAAACCCAGACTTTTCAGTCCAAAATCCAATTTTCAGAGAAAGTAACTCTTGAGTTGGGTCCCGAAGAAAGAGTAAGATTGGCACAGTGTTGCATGGGAAACAAAGCCACACCAAACTGCTATAGCTGAATGTTTGTGTCCCTCCGAAATTCATGTATTGAAATTTAATCCTGAATGTGATGGTATTAAGAGGTGGAGACACTGGAATGTGATTAGATCACATGAGCTCTATTCTCATGAAGGGACTAGTGCCCTTATGAAGGAGGTTTGATGGAGCTATTTGGCCCTTCTCCCATGTGAGGATACAGCAACAACACCTCATCTATGAGGAAGAGGTCCTCATCAGACACTGAACCTACTGGAAACTTGAACTTGAATTTCACAGCCTCCAGAACTGCAAGCAATAAATACCTCTTAATAAATTACCCAGTCTAAGATATTTTGTTATAGTAGCAGGAATTGACTAAGACACAAACCAAAACCATACCCAAACCTAGTCTAGCATATTACTCGGGGTCTGGCTGGAAACAGATGGCAAATTCAAATAAAATAATAAACAAAAAGAATTTAACAAATGGACTATTTACAAAGGTGTGAACAGAATTGGAAAACCAACCAGGGATAACAAAGTACTGTAGCTGTAGCAACAGATGAAAGCTGTTATCTTTCTCCAATGGAGGTTGAGGCTCACCTAAGGCTCTAGAAGCATGAAGTTACCAAAACCTGGAGAATGTAAATGTGGCTTTAAGAGAAAAGAAATAAAAATCTCAAAGTCATTATTTTCCCACCCTGTTATCTCCTCCTAGTGCCTCTCATTGGCAGTCAACTGTAAGCCAGAATATAAGAGAATTTGCTGATTCAGTCCATAAAAGTCAGCGTCATGTGGCATGAAGCAAGGTGGAAAAGACAGAAGAATGGATCTACAGGGACAAATGGAAAATATCAAAAACATGGTGAACGGCCCAGTGGATTTTTAGGTATCAACCACATTCTTAGAGGTAGACTCTTGCTATTACCAAACACTAAGACTATGGAACTGAATACTTTATACTGAAGGTCCAGGAATCTGAATAAAGAGTAGATGTAAAACCTCAAGTAGGAAGAAAATACATCATTCAGGTTCTAAAGCCTAGAATTTGACCTTGTTATTGTCCTAATTTTTCAGGAAATATTTTTTAAAATACAATACACTAGACCATCTTAAAGTGTTGAATATCATGATCATTTTAGCAATTACTTTCCAATATATTTTATACATAATTTTTCTTTACTACTGCATGGAGAAAGATGTCAGAAAAAATATGTTTCTGAGAAAGTTAAAAGACTTATATAGGCAAAGTGCCATGCAAAATGAGATTTTATAGGTTAACAAACCAACTTCAATCATCCCAACTCCTTTGGAAATCTTCCAAATCTATGATAAATGTGCCTTTTTATTCTTTCTATGTGTGTATTGCAGATAGTGACCTAATCCATTAATTTAACACTTGGTGGATGCTTGTTTGAAAGGCCCTATGCAGAGTAAGAGTGAGACAAAAATATTTAAAACACAGTCATTGCAGGAAGCTCACAGTCAAGCAAAGCTGCTGTTACTCTTGTTGTTTTATCTTGTTTATATAAGTGATTAATTGGATTTTAAAAGCCAGAAATCTATTTTTAATACTATTTTCACAATATTTACAATTTAAAGAAAATAATATCACACAGTAGGCATCAACTTTTGTTATGAATGAAAAATGAAAAAAATGAATATTAAATCTGACAAAGATTCTAATATTCAGGATAGATTCTAATATCCAGAAACAATATGGAACTTAAGCAAATCAAACAAGCAAACACAAATAATCCAATTAAAAAGTGGCAAAGGACATGAACAGACACTTTTCAAAAGAAGACATACAAGTGGCCCACAAACATATGAAAAAATGCTCAACATCACTAATCATTAGAGAAATGCTAATCAAAACCACAATGAGACACCATCTCACACCTGTCAGAATGGCTATATATTAAAAAGTCAAAAAATAACAGATGCTGCCGAGGTTGTAGAGAAAAGGGGAAACATACACTGCTGGTGGAAATGTAAATTAGTTCAGCCATTTTGGAAAGCAGTTTGAAGGTTTCTCAAAGGACCTAAAACAGAACTATCATTTGACCTAGCAATCCCATTGCTGGATATAGACCCAAAGGAAAATTAATCCTTCTACCAAAAATACACACGCACCCGTATGGGCATTTGCAACACTATTCACAATAGCAAAAAATGGAATCAACCTAGAAGCCCATCAGTGGCGGGCTGGATAAAGAACATGTACATATATGTCAATGAATACTACACAATCGTAAAAAAGAATGAAATCATGTATTCTGCAGCAACGTGGATGCAGATGGAGGACATTTTCCTAAGTGAATTAACTCAGTAACAGAAAACCAAATACTGCATGCTCTCACTTATAAGTGTGAGGTAAACACTAGGTACACATGGACACAAAGATGGGAACAACAGACACTGGAGACTGCTAGATGGGGGAGGGAAAAAGTGGGGTAAGGGCTGAAAATTACCTATTGGGTACTACACTCAGTACCTGGTGACAGGATCATTCATACCCCAAACCTAAGCATCACACGATATACCAATGTACCAAACCTGCACATGGATCCCCTAAACTAGGAGTTCTCGACCTCCAGGCCGTGGACCGGTACCAGGCCATTCTCTGTTAGGAACCAGGCCACACAGCAGAAGGTGAGTGGCAGGCAAGCAAGTGAAGCTTCGTCTGTATTTACAGCTACTCCCTATCACTCGCATTACCATCTGAGCTTTGCCTCCTGTCAGATCAGTGGCAGCATTAGATTCTCATAGGAGCACAAACCTTATTGTGAGTTGCGTGTGCAGGGGGTCTAGGTTATAAGAATCTAATGCCTTTTCAGAATCTACCGCCAGATGATCTGTCACTGTCTCCCATCACCCCCAGATGGGACCATCTAGTTGCAAGAAAACAAGCACAGGACTTCCACTGATTCAATATTATGGTGAGTTGTATAATTATTTCATTATATATTACAATATCATAATAATAGAAATAAAGTGTGCAGTAAATGTAATGTGCTTGAATCATCCCAAAACCATCCCCCCACTCCAGTCCATAGAAAAACTGGCACAAAACTGGTCCCTGGTGCCAAAAAGGTTGGAGATGGCTGCCCTAAACCTAAAAGTTGAAATTAAAAAAAAAGAATATTAGAATCACAGCATGTGAGAAATGGAAAATATGTTCTTTAATACTTGCTCCCTTTGTTCATGCTCTTTTTTCTCTTTAGAACACACTTCTTTGCTATGATCTTGACAAACACATTCATTTGGTAAAACTTGTATTAAGCTTGAATTAAAATACATCATACATGCATAAAATTGCACAAATTACAGATACATACCCTGATTTTTTAAAGAAACCTAGCACACCTGTATATGTACCCCTCATTTCAATAAACAGAATATAACCAGCACTGCAGAAGCCTCTTTTCCGGCACTACCTTCCTGCCAAAGATAACCAATTTTAATACTGAATTTTAATACTACAGACTAATTTTGCTGTTTTTAACTTCATATGAATGGAGTCATATGGTATATAGTCTTTTTTTTCTGGCCCCTTTCTCTCAATATTGTTTTTGTGAGATTCTTCCATGTTGTTACATGTAGTTAGTTACAGTTTACTTATTCTCAATGCTGTATAGTATTCCATGGTATGACAATAACCCAATGTGTCAATTATATGATTTATAGCCACTTGAATAATTTCCAAAATTTGACTATGAAAAAAGTACCAGTAAAAGTATTTTACATATTTTTGGAGAATATTTGTATATATTACTGGAACTGAAAAACTGGCATTATATACAAGAGTAAAAGGCATATGTATGTTCCCTCTAGTAGTACTTTTATAGTATTTTTCCAAAAGTAGTTATACCAATTTATACTCCCACTCACAGCATATAAAAAGAATTCCAGTCCAACTCCTTTTTCAAAATTCAGTTTAAGATTGGTTATGTCCTTTTGGAAGTATTTCCTGATCACTCTAGTTCATTAGTTACCATTTACTTGTGCTACTACACTATACTCCCATCTTTGCATACCTCATACCTCTTTCATGTAACTGTTTTGTATTACATTTTTTTCTGTATCATCTTTACGGTATACAAGTGCCTTAAGGGAAGAAAGTATATTTTATTCATATTAGCAATTCTAGTAAGGTCTGGCACAAAACAGACACTGAGAAAACATTTGTATAATAAATGAGTGATTTACATCATTTAATCACACTCCCTTGTTTTTTATATAAGAAAACTGATATATAGAACAATTTAGTACCTTGAGAGAAGCCATCCAACACATCAGTAACACAGTAGCACTTCTGGGGTTAACAGTTCAAATCTTACACATCCTAATCTATAGCTCTTTTCACTGTATTATGATGCTTCCCTTAAATATCTTACTCTGACAATAAACCTGCATAGAAGTTTGGCTGTATTTCTGTCTTCCAAAGGAGAGGGCAAAGGAGGCAGTATAAATCTCCTGATAGACTGATGACAAGGTCATGGAACTTGTCTATATGCTAGGACAGAAAACTCAGCTAGAAAAGAGACTATACTTAAGGACAAACAAATATGTAAGGGACAAAATGATTTAAAAGAGCACTGGGAAAAACATCTTAAATTCACAGATCCAAATTTTCCAAAAGGTTGGAGCGATGATCTCAATTTATAAATCACATAAAATGTTCTGAATTATTGGATGGTAAGGTATCTGATTTTAAAGGATTATATAGAAATATGAAGAGATGAGACAGCTGTCAAATATGCCCTGACAGTTTGTAGTTAAGGCCTGATGTTATAGAAATCTGCCAAATCATCTTCTCATACAAAGATTTACACTGAATTTTATAAAGCACTAAAGCAAATATACTGAGGAAAAAAAAGTGGAAAAAAGAGTCAGGCCGGGCGCGGTGGCTCAAGCCTGTAATCCCAACACTTCGGGAGGCCGAGGCGGGCGGATCACGAGGTCAGGAGATCGAGACCATCCCGGCTAACACGGTGAAACCCCGCCTCTACTAAAAATTAAAAAAAAAAAATTAGCCGGGCGAGGTGGCGGGCGCCTGTAGTCCCAGCTACTCGGAAGGCTGAGGCAGGAGAATGGCGTAAACCCGGGAGGCGGAGCTTGCAGTGAGATCCGGCCACTGCACTCCAGCCTGGGCGACAGAGCGAGACTCCGTCTCAAAAAAAATAAAAAAAATAAAAATAAAATAAAATAAATAAATAAAATAAAATAAAATAAAAAGAGTCATAGCCGAATGAACACAGTATCAACACAATTCCACCACTGTGGAAGACAGTATGGCGATTCCTCAAGGACCTAGAACCAGAAATACTATTTGACCAAGATTTTGAATTACATTACTGTATATAACCTGGGAAAAGGAAAAGTTTGTTCAGGTTTACTTTTCACACCTATAGATGAGGAAAATAACTACCTATCACACAGTGCAAGGATTAAACAAAATAATAAATATAAATCACCCAGTCAAGTGCCTGTTGAATAACAGGTCAATATTAGACCCTTCTCCCTAAAATTTAATAGTAGAAAGTACATGTGCTAAGGATAATTTAAATATTTTTAATTTTATGTAACCAAATCAACCATTTTTTTCTTTCAAAATTACTTAAGTTATTTTTTGTATCAGAGTTATAGCATTAAGCCAAAACTTTGTAGGTAATTACAATATTATTTAGATATATTATTAATAGTTTGGACAACCAATTATTTTACAGTCTACAAAGCTAGTGCTCTAGCACCAAAATGACATGTTTGCAGTAACATTTATATGAATGTTGTCTATTCCTAAAGCACCCCATGCCACGCCAGAATGACACAATTTTTTCACTTCTTTTTTCTAGGTGTTAGAAATGCTTGTTCCTTGGTGCTGTAAGGAAATAGTACTTGAACATAAATTTAATTTCCTCAGCAAGGCCATTTTTACTTTCTGCAGAAAGGGTACACTCGCCAGCAGTTTTGCCACGAGAGTATACCCAACAAAGGAGACAAGGTCATTTATAACCTGATGCGTCCACCCTACTGCTGAGTCCAGTTTCCACTAGCTGGAATGGGACCTCACATTCCGTATTTGTCCCGACTGGCTACCAACTTAGAACTTTTTAAAAGAGGCAAAGGCAGAGGAGAACAAAGGAAGGAGGAAGTAACTTGTGGAATGCTGAGAAAGGTAAAAACACCTTCAAATAAGGAAGAGGAACAGGCTATGGCCTAATGCTTGCTCGGACCAGTATAAGCATGCCAGGGCAAATATTTAGGTTAAATTGTGGAAACTAAGAACATAAAGTACATTGATTTCTTTATTACAGCTAGCAGATAATTAAGAATGTTAGCACAGGTCTTTGAATAAATTTTGCTTCTAAGAGAAGTTACTATTTATTCCTAATTAGATGGGGAAGAAAGTCTTTGAAGAGGAACCTCTAATTTACTTTTTACATAGGCAGTTGTCCCCAAGCTTCTGGGGGCACCACATTTGCCTTTCCTACATGTCAGGGAACATTAACCACACCGCGGTATGATACAATCTGTGTGTGGATTTCACAGTTTCTGTTTGACTCCACAGAATTCCTTCTCCTGTCTCTGTTAGTAATTGACTGCCAAGAGGACAGAGATTTGGAAACTAATAAAAGGCATATTACTGTTCTCTTCAGTCCTTTATACTCTTTCTCCATCTGTCACATTCTCATCAAACTATCTGTATCCTGAATGGAAAAGACTCAAGAAATTGCTACTAATAAATCTAGATCCAAGTCCCATTGAACCTCCAGGATGTGAAGGATTTATTTTACTTATGATGTGGCTTGCTGAAATAATGTCAAGTTTGATTCTATAAGTCATATTGTTGTTCTGGTAGTCTTTCCTCTGGTAGCTATATCCATTTCCCTTGAACATTCCAGTTAAATTCTGTGGTCTCATTACAATCTGACAAACCAAAAATATAGTGTTGTGCAAAAAGAATGCAATTGTTTATATGATATAGATTATGTAAGTTTCAATTGGCTGGACTGTGAACTCCTCAAGGTCAAGGACTAGGACTACCACTTTTTTTTTTTTTTTTTTTTTTTGAGACGGAGTCTCACTCTGTCGCCCAGGCTGGAGTGCAGTGGCCGGATCTCGGCTCACTGCAAGCCCCGCCTCCCGGGTTTACGCCATTCTCCTGCCTCAGCCTCCCGAGTAGCTGGGACTACAGGCACCCGCCACCTCGCCCGGCTAGTTTTTTTGTATTTTTTAGTAGAGACGGGGTTTCACTGTGTTAGCCAGGATGGTCTCGATCTCCTGACCTCGTGATCCGCCCGTCTCGGCCTCCCAAAGTGCTGGGATTACAGGCTTGAGCCACCGCGCCGGGCCAGGACTACCACTTTTAAACACCATATCCCTTGTGCAGGGCCTAAAGTACAACATAATGGTTAAAAGAAAGAGCTTTGCCATGAGATAGGCTTAATGATAGTCTTGGCTCTGCCACTGACTAGCTGTGGACTTTTGGGCAAGTTACTCACATGGCTGGGGTCCCATTTTTCTCATCTGTAGAATGAGAATAAAACTTTTACTTCACATAGTTTTGATGAGAGAGCGAGAGAGAGAGAGAATGTGTGTATACATGTGATGTGAGGTGTGCATAGAATTAAAAGCCCTTAGCACAGTAACAACTATACCATAAGCATTCAATAAATGTGAGACATTTTAAATTATTATTATCATCATAATCACCATCATCACCATCATTTTTAACACTCAGTAAGTATATGTTGAATATTCCTTCTTTGAAGGGAAACAATACCCCTTTATAAGGTAATTGTGGTTATTGTATTAAATTAAAACCCTTCAAAGCATTTAGCACCATGCCTGGCACATAATAAATGCTGAAATGTGTTAGCTCATATTATTTCTTAATCATAAAATTAAAAGGCTGACAGGGATCTTAAGAGGCAAACTAATGTCTGCTGCAAGAGACTTCTAATTGCCTATTGAATATCTCCTCTTCTTCTTTAGTAACACAGCACTGATTCTGTTGAGGGTAGCTTGTGTACAGCTAAAATACAAAACAACTCTATTTCCCAAATAGTGGTGGCCAATCAAATGTCAGAGGAAGTCACTTGGTAAAATTTCTAGCTAAAATATCTGTAAAGGCAGCTGATTCAGTTGGAAGGTGTGCCCTTCACCTTTCTTCTTTTCTTTCTCCTTCCTGCTACCTGATAGTGGAACAGAATAGCTGGCACTGCTACATCCACCTTTAAACTATCAAATGACCCTTGAGGGTAGAGTCAAGAGCTATGGATAGTAGATCAGAAAAACAGAAGGAGCCTAAATCTTTGATGACTTCATGAAGCGACACATGTCTAGAACTACATGCATCTAGACCTTTCTTCATGTGAGAAAAAAATTCTTTATGTTTTCTAAAGCAACTATTGTTTTGGTTTTCTTTAATGTATACGTAAGCCTAATCTTAACTTCAGACTTGCCTTCAGTCATGACATAGCAGAGATGAGAATTTTTTTCCCTATTAGTTTATAACCCACATAAAGAAACTCTATAATGACTTTGGTGTTGTGATCTGGTCTGTGTTCACATAGGAGGGTCTGATAAATTTTCCTAGGCACAAATATTTTTCCTTTAAGGTTCAGTCCCTTACAGCCAGTATCAGTAACATCTGACACTAAATACACTCTCTTTCCATTTCCCTTCAAATCCTTCAAAGCATTTAGCACTAAGCTACTATGGCCTTTACCATGTAAGCCACATCATTTAAGATTTATTTTAAAACACTTTATATTATTCCCCTACTACTCCCTTATGTATATCTTAGCTTAAATTAATCATAATGCCACTTATCAAGGCATATGTGGAAGTTAAATTAGATAATATGGTGATTGGCACAGAGTAAGCACTTATTAAATGTTACCATTTTTTCCTTCTCTGTCACCCCTTCTCTTCCATTTTCTGTTGAGTCCAGAACTTCAGATAAGAAAGTAATCCCCTGAAAGGTATCTTCATGTGTCTGTTCCTCTTTCCTTGACGATTACGACTAAAGACATAACTCCTCTTAGCAAGTTCTGAAAGTAAAGCAATTGTTAGCAGATGTTCATCTCCTTGTTGGCTTATCAAAGAAGCACACTGCAGGAGGCCTGGGGAGGCTCCCGTAGGAGCTTGCTGAAATTTTCTGAACATGTTCAGGCATTAGATTTCTATTACTGAACCCCAAGGAGCACAAATCATATCTTATTCAAAGACTTAGGAAGCCAATAGTTCGTTATAAACATGGCTCCAGAGAGTTGAGCTTTCAGAATAAAGAGAATCTATGTCTTCTCTTCTGTTGCCTGAAGACTACCACATGACTAGTAGAATCTTGGAAGGATGGCCCAATAACACCCTACTACTTAAAGTGCCTGCTTGGCAGGGGTAATGTACAATTCCATTATTAACAAAGGGGAATTTAAGGACCATGTAGAGGTATTTATATGAAACAGCACCAGAGAATAATCAGCAAGGATATGAATGTCAGGAAAGAATAGGAAGCAGCAAAATCAGGGAATTCAAACATTCTTCTCTATTCAATGTGTTCATCTAGAGGATAACAGAAAACACCATCTAGCTGATAGCGATGTGTTATAACTACTGGAAATAGAACTGGCATTTATTAAGCACTCACTGTTACAGAGCGCAACAAGGCACAATATGTGCATATTTCATTTAATGTACATCGCAGTCCTGTATAATAAATATGATTTGTATTTTGTAGCTGAAGCCAAAAGTGATGTCCAAGGTCACACTGTTAACTCAGAGGAAATAAATATTGGAGCCAGTACTAACACATGTCTATCTATCTTAGTATAAAGTTGTGCTGTTTGCAAATCACCAGGATGAAATGTCAACCAAGTATGACCAACCATATGGCTACATGAAAAAGAACATTGACTCCTAAAAATGTTTGAAAGATTTTAAAGCTCCATAATGGACTCAGAATATCAGAAAACATTATAGATGTTCTATGATGTTGGTATTAACCATATATCCATGAACATTTACTGAATATCTATTTGATTATGTTAGTTCGAGTCTGAGAAGCAAACAGCAATATGGGATACAAGAGACATATTGAGGGAAATGTGAAGGATAATGGGAAAGAATAAGGACTAGATAGGAAAAGCCTTTAGGCTGTTATGCAGATCTGATATCTGTGAGATAAAGTGGGGAAAGAAGGAGGACTGGTTAAGACTCTCAGACAACAGCACAATTCTGAGAAATGAACTAGGATTAGTACCCTTGCAGTGTTCAGTCATTGGATGGTGTGATGATTAATTTTAGGTATCAACTGACATGACTGAGGAATACATAGAGAACTGACAAAGTATTATTTCCAGGTGTATCTCTGAGAGTGTTTCTAGAGGGGACTGGCATGTGAGTTGATGGACTAAGTGGGGAAGATCCACCCTCAGTGTGGGTGGGCATCATTCATACGGCTAGGGGCCTGAGTTGAACAAAAAGACAGAGGAAAGGCAAATTTTCTCTCTCTCTCTCTCTCTCTCTCTCTCTCTCCCCCCTAAACCTGGGACACCCTTCTTCTTCTGCCCTCGGACATCAGAATTCCAGTCTGTCTGGCCTTTGGACTCCAAGACTTACACTAGCAGCCTCTCCTGGGTTCTCAGGTACTGACTGACTGGTACTGAGAGTTACACCATTGGCTTCCCTGGTTATCAGGCTTTAAAACTTGGAGCATGCCATGCTATCCACATTCCTGAGTGTCCAGCTTGCAGAAAGCCTGTCAAGAGACATCTCCTCCATAATCATGTGAGCCAATTCTTCTAACAAGTCCACACACACACATACACATACACACACACACTGGTTTTGTCTCTCTGGATCTTTGAAGAACTCCAACTAATTCAGATGATAACAGTTTGCAAGGAGTGCTCAGTGTGAACACAGTGGTAAATCCAGAGGGGAAGCAGGTGGGGCTGTCAAGAAGCATTATACTTGCAAAGTACAATATGTGAATAGCACTTTTCTGTGACTGCCACAGTATAACTCCTAGGCAGCCTTACAGATCTATTTCTCTAAATGTTCAGGGAGCAAGTCCTGTATGGTCCCTGTGGATTTCTAAGCAGAAACTTAGAAGATGAAAGTTAGTGAGACAAATTACTTTCCTCACCACTTCATTTGGTCCTGGAGCCCTAACTGGTGTCCATCCTTTTCCTCCTCCAGTAGGCATTCTAAATTCCCCTCATTCTAAATTACTTAACTATCACTTCAGGAGATCATGTAATCTTACTTGGTGGTGTGGCTATGGCACAAACCTTCATTCTTGAAGGATCTGAACTCTTTGTAATCAGACCTTTTCCAACAAGCATTGCTACACATGTCCATTTACAGTTACAGTGATCCAAAGGAAGTATCAGGAGGTGCCCAAGATGATCACTTGGGGTCCACACATTTTCTTCCCTAACCCTACTGTGTAAAACCTACACTTATTCATCCTGCTGATCAGGGTCAATTACCCTCACCAAGAAGGTAGCTCCTCTTCTAGACTGCTGGTCTCTAGAGAGAAGTACAAAGTGCCATGGCGGCAGCCATAGGTTATAGTTCAATGAGACACTTGCTCTGCCCCCTGACAACAGTGTACTCCCTTTATGAACTAGGACTTCAAACTGCAGATCCTGGGAATGCAGGGACAGAAACATAAAGTTCCTGGTAGGTTATTGAGAGTGTTAATGTGTGGCATCACTCCTACTTCTACCTCTTGGTTCCTGGATCCATATATTCTTTCTATTTAGAATTCAGTCTATATAAAGCCCTCTTATGCATTGCATATACCACCTCCTAAAGGATGATACCCCATTCTTTCAGTGTTGCCTCCAAACTGACTCTTCAGCTGTGCCTTTAGAAAGCTGTTACAGTGCTCCTGAAGTTACCTTCTTCTGGCTGGAATGGCATATAATACAATCGGTGGATCCACTGGTGACAAGACCCCATCCTTACATCTGGATTGCTGTGAAGTAGGTCCCCTCATGAAATGTTTTTTTCTATTTCATACCTGTAAGGCAGGCATTACATAAGAACCTTAATAGTGGTACTACAGGTAAGAAAGGCAAACTCATATCTAGAATAGATATCTAAAGAATGAACTGCTGACTCTTCCTGGATGAAAAGAGCTCAATGTGGTTGATTCATCCCTAAGTGGCCAGTTGGTCTTCTCTAAGAATAGCGCCACGTTGGTAACTCAGCATTATTCTGTATTTGTCACAGGTTGGCCATTCAGAGGAAGCAATAGCTAGGTCAGCTTTGGTAAGTGGGAGTCTATTCTGTTAAGAAAATATACAGTGCCTTATGGTTACTCAATTCATGTGCTCATCATTATAGTTCCAGGGTGTGTGATAATAAAGCTTGGGGATATCAACTAGCCAAAGCATTTTTGCCTACTGGGTTATTTAGTGCCTCTTCCATGGTAGTTGTTTCCTGGAGAGCATTAACATAGATTTACAAATCATTTTCTAAGATAGATTTACTAAAAAAAACATTACCAAGAGGTACTACAATGCTACATCCTCTGGAAGCTATGGTATTATTCAATAGCATGTGCTGTTGCTCATGGACCACAGTCAGAAATTGCCAATGTTGGAAACAGCAACCACTAGGGTTAGAGCTACAAGTCAAAAAGCTATTCTTTGGTGGTCTTGCTCATGGCCACTTCTGAAGCCTCGTGATGTCTAGAGTATTTGTGAATAAAGATTTCCTCAAAAAGATGGGGAATGCTATTGAATAAGACCATAGTGTCATCAGCAGTGTGGTATTGTAGTACCTCCTGGTAATAAGTTTGTTCTTGTAAATCTATCTTAAAGAAAAGATTTTTAAATCTATATTAATGCCCTCCAGGAAGCATCTACCATGGAAGAGGCACTAATAGTGCAGTAGGCAAAAATGACAAGATGAGACACCAATATGTCTCAGTAAAACAATCTGAGTGTGCCTACTCCCATTTATCCAACCACATGTGCCTTTACCCCAGACCTCTTTGTTTCTAATCTTTCCCCTTTCAGGCTCCTGACGAATTGGCCTGGCCATTGGTCACTGCCCAGGAATCTATGTACATTCTTACCTCAGGCTATGTTTTATTTCATACAAAGTAGATATAGCCAGCCATACCACTTACAGTACCTGGCTGATAGGATGATGTTTTTCTCTCATTATTTTGTTAACCACCCTGCACATGGCTATAATGCAGGTACCATATATTTTTTGCTTTCAGCAACATACTGAACTGACCTATCCATAAACTAAGCCCAGGACTATTGCTCCTCCTTCACCTGGTGATATAAGATAAGATCATAAGGCAATAGGTGAAAGCTACATTAGGAGAGCTGATGCAACTGTGTTGGATTAAACAGAACTTCAGGTTACCTGCTTAGGCAGTTACTTATGACCTCTGATCCACTTTAACTCAATCCCAGATATCCAATCCCAGATAAGCTGGTGCTGGGCCTGTCCAATTTTATGACTGTGTAGGTCTAACAAAACCAAGCTCATAATTAAGAGTTCCAGATACATGGTCACTTGATACCTGTTTGTAAAGCATTCCATCTTTATCAGGGTCCAGTGACATGCCAGGAGCTGTTTCTCAAAAGGCACATAATTCTCTACCGTGAATGGTATAGTCTTGGTCTAAAATTTCTGTGGCCTATGTAGTGATTCTCCTTTTGGAACTCACCATAAACTCCACATTATATCTTTTCCCAAAACTGACACCTCCAATAACATACAGTCCTCCAAATTACATGGCCCAAGGGACAGGGGTACTTTCCACACAACCTGGACCTGCCACATGTCCCAATAAAAGCTGGAAATCTTATGTAAAAGCAAGCATATATGCCAGAGCATATATGTATGGAATGGAACATCTTACCTCCAGACTGAATGAGGCCTGCCAGATCTTGTGCTTTCTTCTTTGTAATAAAAAAGATACAGCTATTTGTCTTTTACTTTGAAGGGCATGCCTCCGACCACTGCACCTCTAAAGTCTACATGAAGTGGATGGGGTCTCTAAATCTTCAAAAGGTTTATCTCCTACCCTCTGGTGTACTGGGTCTTATAAAAGCCTCCAGGATGAGCAATCGATTCCTTCCCATCCTATCCAATCAGCATGATGTCACTGAAGTAATGGATCAATAATACATTCTATTCAATGTACTCCAGATGTCTTTGGACTATATTGTGACAGAAGGCAGGAGACTTAACAGAGTCTTGGGTTGAAACCAAAAGTGAATATGCATACTGTTTTCTATCCCATGTAAAATTCAATTGTTACTGATCCTCTTAACAAATATAAATAGAAAAGAGTATCTGTGACAAAGCAATGGCGGCCTACTATGTTTCTGAGGCCTTATTAATCTTCTCTAACAATGATACCCCATTAGACTCAGCAGCTGCATTTAAGAAAACTAATTTATTGAGTTTGTCATAGTTTTTAATTTTATGATTCATCTAGTTTATTCAAGGGCCAAATTGGAGAATAAAATGGCAATATGGTAGAGACCACCACCCTGCATCCTTTTAAAAAGGGATCATCAAAATACAACCTGCAAATCAAATCCAATAAATTCCCTGATTTTATAAATAAAGCTTTATTGGAACACAGCCATTTCCATTCATTTACATATCATCTATAGGAACTTTCAAAATACAATGGCAGAATTGAATAGCTATGACAGAGATAGCAGGGCCCATGGCCTAAAATATTTACTATCTGGTCCTTTACAGAAAAAGTTTTCTGACTTCTGCTTTAGAAATGTAGTGGTGTCACTAACCTAAACCATTCCCCCAACATGGCAGGATATGATTTTATTTTTTATTTAAACTGGCTTGGGAAATAGCCCCATTGAAGAGCTTTCACTTGGTTTTCCTTCCTCACTATGAGAGTTCTTACCCCTTGGGCCAGGGACTTAATGTAAAGGTTACTTCAATAGCCAAGTATATTGATCTCAATTATATACTTGAGGACTGGGCAAATGGCCACTGGGTTGTTCATGGACCCAGCAGACACACTGTGAGCCAGACTCCATTTACTATTGCCCCCCAGAAATTTCCACTCTAACAGAGGCTCCATGATGATATTTCGGGTCTTTGAATATAATCTCAATTTTGATCCTTTGTCAATAGTACTTAAACTGTCTGATTATTCCCCTTTCCTCAGTATATAGTCACCCAAATACATGGTCATAAGTCCCTTTGGAAGAGGACTAGGGGAATCATTAACAAGTGTATCTGCTATAGTATTACAGGGTCTTCCCTCCAAGAAACATGGTCACCTCTTCTATTAATGGTTTTCAGAAAATTGACTCAGGTCCAGGAACTGAGAAAAGATAGTGAATTTTGGGGGAAAGCAACCATTCTCCATTCTTGCCTCTTTCTTATTGTGGATTTAATCAGCACACTTATTTGCATCCATCTGGTTTGTTGATAGGGACATTGCACTCTATTAGCCATCTTCACAAGACCCTGAAAGTCAAGCTCCCTTTGATGGTCCTCAGACCTTGCATAAAATTAAAATAATTATGGCCTTCTGGCTCCTGGTTGTTAAACACCACCAGCTGGTCAATATTACTTCAGAGCATCATTATCATAAATAGTATTGAGTCCATCTCTTTCACGGCCTCTCCTATCACCTGTGGTCTGCAAAGGTGATCAATAATTAAACTCTCAGTGATACTGGCGCTCCATGGCCATCAGGAATACACAGTGTATGGGACCGTCTTAGTCTACAATATCTGTGGCCTGTGTAGTGATCAGGAATACACTTTATATTCCTGATGGCCTTGGAGTATAGTATGTTCTGTGTGCTCTCTTGTGGAACATAATCCTCTGGTGGGTTTTCTGGCCCTATATAATGTGTCCTGTCCAACAGGCCTATTTTCCTCAGTCTTGTTATTCTTCCTTTATCATGTGTCAGGGCACTCAGGCATTTCACTCAGCATGAGATATCACTTTCTTCAGGCTTTTAAGAGCTACCCTAGCAGTATTTGGTGTGATTGCCTAGGTGTCAAAATCCTGTATCATAAGAAAGTACACCGAGTAAATTAATTCTTGCATATTCAGTCTTACTTTCTAGCCTGTTTAATCATTCACTCTCGAAACCCAATCTCCTGGCTCCTGGCAGATAGGCCAATTAATTGTTATAGCACCTTTAGTATATAACCTCTTTGCTTCCTTATCAAACATTCAATTCTAGCTAGGTGCCCTCTTGAAGAGCTACTCTAGTAGCTCCTTAGAAGTTTAATGATGGACCAGCTTTGCAGGCCACAGATGATGACAGGAGAGGTAGTCAAAAAGTTGGACTCAGTATTATTTGTAGTAGTAGCATTTTAATTTTTAAACAGTTACCCATTAAAACCTAGTTATAGCCTGGTACCGGGACAAGAGGTGACAGTACCAATAGTTTTAGCCTGGTGGTTGGACAAGAGGTGAGAGAGTGGCTCCTCAAGAGGGCACCTTTTGCCTTGCTGGGAAACAGCCTCTGCAGTATATTCCAGCACCAAAGTAGCGCTAGCTCTTACAAGAGACGAGTGGACTAACTCCCAAGACTGTGCATGTTCAGAGGGATCTGCAGAGCCCAAAACTCTAAGGCATCCATCCAAATGTCCCTGTTTCATGTTTAAGATATTGGGTTTTCTCATGAGGTCTCTGATCTTAGTGTAATAGGTCTACTTTGGATGGGCATTTAAACATTTCTGAACCTGTGCCTTTCTAACAAGTACTGAATCTGCTTCTCCTCTGAATCCACTCTTCTACTGCAGAAGAATGGACCTCTTTATAAACTACCAAAGTGTCTCACTGGATCTCACACTTCTCCCTTAACTGCTTTTTGACAGACCTCAGTTTCTGATTATTCTTCTGAAGGGCATCAACAGAATTTAGCAATAATTAGCTAACTCCACAGTCCTTGTAGACATTGTTTTTTTCCTATCTTTAAAATACCTGAATCATTGTACCTACAAGACAATACTCTCCACTTGTACATTTTCCCAGTTTCATCATTGATGAAATCTTCATTTGGGTTGCTATCTTGTGCCAGGAAATATTTGTGTCCCACATAAAATCCAGGATGATATCATTACTCTGACTGAACCATTTCCAAAACCCACTCTCGCTACCTGTTGGGAGAAATGCCTGTGAAAGACTAAGGGAAAGGAAGCGGGGATGGCCTTCAGACCACAAAGCACCACATCTGAAAAGGCATGGAGGAAGAAAGAAGAACCGAATGTGAAGAATCTCAGACTGCAATATGGTTCTAAGAGAGTTAGGTCAAATCAATAGGAAGTCCTGTAGCCAAAGTTGGCCATTAGAAGAGTTCTTGCAAGCAGACTCCTAGTACTCCTACCATGCCTAGTCATTGGCTGGAAGCAACCTGCAGGATGTATGGTCTCAGGATGAATGTGGTAGTGGATCCAGAGGAGCAGAATTCTGGCTACTAGTCAACTATGCTCCCCACAGTCATGAAAATATATCTGAGTGACACATTTTTATGACTGCCACATCTGTGCAGCACTTAGAACTCTGAGATGTTCTGACATGATTCACAACATCAAGGAGCTAAGAGTGTAGTAGAGAAAATAACCTAAATAGAAAACAAGGGACAAACTTAAATTTAGGGTTGAGAGAGTTTGCTGGGTCATATTAAGATTTAATATTCCAGAGGGAGTCTGGGAATATGGTGACATAAAAACATGGAAACTCTTTTATTCTCCCTAATTTCCTTGCTATGTTGACCCAATTATTATGGGAAGGGGGAGCCTTTCTCACCACTACTTCTGAAAACTAGAGAGGGATTTCACATGTATACCTAAGGTTTTGGAATTCTACCAAGATTTTACAAGTGAAAAGGAATGAAAACTAGTTAACAAGACCAGTATTATCCAGAGGAATAAATATATGTCAACAGATTCCCTCTGGTCCATGTGGAAAAATTTTGTCTTAGAAGCTCATCTGTACTCCTATGAGAAGATTCTGTATTTGGAAGCTCATCTGCCTTTTTACATGGTCTGGGGAAAGCCTTAGCTGCCCACAGAATCACTCAGAGAGATCATCTTTAGCCCTCCCTACACAATGGAGATACTCCTATTTCCTTCATTTTGCTAGTAAAACGATTCAATCAGGCTACACACAGGCTGTCTGGTTTCTGCCACTGGTCCACATAAACACAGAATTGCCTTTGTCATAGTAAGAAAAAACACTCACTATTACATCCTCTGTAGGTGAGCAAACAGGCAGCAGTTCCCTTCCTAGGCTACTAATATTTGCTCATCATTGGCCACACTAGAACAATCTTAGGAAGACAACAACTTATTACTCACCAAAAAAGAAAATAAAAATCCCAGGCTGGGCACGGTGGCTCACGCCTGTAATCCCAGAACATTGGGAGGCCTAGGCAGGCTGATCACAAGATCAAGAGACAGAGACCATCCTGGCCAACATGGTGAAACCCCATCTCTACTAAAAATACAAAAATTAGCCAGGCATGGTGGTGCACACCTGTAGTCCCAGCTACTCAGGAGGCTGAGGCAGGAGAATTGCTTGAACCCAGGAGGCAGAGGTTGTGGTGAGCTGAGATTGCACCACTGCACTCCAGCCTGGCAACAGAGCAAGACTCCATCTCAAAAATAAATAAGTAAATAAAAATAAAAATAAAAAAATAAAAAATCCAGAAATAAAATATCAAACACAGATCTACACTAGCCCAGAGAGAAAATACATTAACCAACACCATTGATAAACCTAGATCAGTGACTCTCAAGGTACAGACCCTGGGCCATCAGCATCAGATACATTTTGGAACTTATTTTACATTCAAACATGATTTTTAAATTGATATTCACATCCTTCATTAGCCTGTAAAAGCCAACAAAGCAGGAATTATGTCTATTTAACAATTTAGCAGAGACTGACATACTGGAGGGGCTCGATGAAGATTTGTTAAAATATAAACACTAGAATAACAATAGCAAAACTTTTCAGAAATACTCAAATTAGATATTTAATAGTCAAAGATATAATACAGTAAAGATATAATAAGAGATAAGTAGAGAAATGATAAACTAATCATTAAATGTGTGTGCCTGTAAGTAATTCCAACTATTTGGGAGGCTGAGGTTGGAGGATTCCTTGAACCCTGAAGTTTGAGGCCACAGAGAGCTATGATGGCACCACTGTATTCTAGTCTGGGGCACAGAGTGAGACTATGTCTCAAAAACTTAAATAAACAAATAAATAAAGCAGATAAAATGTTGCATTTTAGAAATAGTTATTTCTTCATGATCACACTATAAATTAAAATCAAAGACAAATATTACATTAAATACATGTATATTTAAATATTTCATAGCATAAGTAAATTAAAAATTATATAGTAGCATATATTACAAAATACACATTATATAATATAGTTATATATAGTTAAATAATTTATGACTTATATATTATTGTAATATATACTAATGTATGTAAATATTACATATTTTATATATACAATAAAATTATTTAAATAACAAATTTCTTTTTCATATTTTGAGTCAATGTATTCAAAATATGGTTTCAACATATTATCAATAATTTTAAATTATTTTTAAGATATTTACATTCTTTTCTTAAAATCTAGTGTGCATTTTTAAAAATTATACTTTAAGATCTGGGATACATGTGCAGAACGTGCAGGTTTGTTACACAGGTATACAGGTGCCATGGTGGTTTGCTGCACCTATCAACCCATCATCTACATTAGGTATTTCTCCTAATGCTATCCCTCCCCTAGCCACCCAACCCTGAGAGGCCCCGGTATGTGATGTTCCCCTTCCTGTGTCCATGTGTTCTCCTTGTTCAACTCCCACTTCACAGTGAGAACATGCAGTGTTTGCTTTTCTGTTCCTATGTTAGTTTGCTGAGAATGATGGCTTCCAGCTTCATCCATATCCCTGCAAAGGAAATGAACTCATCCTTTTTTATGGCTGCATAGTATTCCATGGTCTATATGTGCCACATTTTCTTTATCCAGTCTATCATGGATGGACATTTGGGTTGGTTCTAAGTCTTTGCTATTCTGAACAGTGCCACAATAAACATACATGTGCATGTGTCTTTATAGTAGAATGATTTATAATGCTTTGGGAATATACCCAGTAATGGGATTGCTGGGTCAAATGGTATTTCTGGTTCTAGATCCTTGAGGAATTGCCACACTGTCTTCCACAATGGTTGAACTAATTTACACTCCCATCAACAGAGTAAAAGTGTTCCTATTTCTCTACATCCTCTCCGGCATCTGTTGTTTCCTGACTTTTTAATGATTGCCATTCTAACTGGCGTGAGATGGCAAATTTCTATCTCCATGTGGTTCTAGTAAGATAAATTTCTATCTCCATGTGGTTCTAGTAAGTCAAGGCAGTCCAATGTTCCTACTGTGAAAAAATGAGAAAAGGCTATTTAAATTACATAGACATGTAATACTGTTGAGGCATCAGAGAGATGTAAAAGTAGAGAGAATTAGATGATCTAAAATTCCAAAGAGGCAACTTTCTCAGGTAAACTGGTGATTGCAATCTTTTTTCTTCCTTTGAGGGTATCTTATGATTCTGGATTCGGGCTAAAGATCAGGTTTAGCCCAAGAAGAAGTGCCCTGAAAGAAAATCAGCAAAGCTTTGAGCAGTAATCAAGGGCCTGAATGACAAAATGGAAACCTAAAAGACCTCAAACACAATGCTTATTTTCCCTACGTGGCATTTGCTGAGTTCTAGAGCTGCACGTGTCTCTTTTAACTCATACCTCATATCATACACTAGTTAATTCCAGAGAAACTTCAGATACAAATGTGAAAGATAAAATGAGAGATCTTTTAGAGAGAAACAAGGGCAAGCATTCTCATGAGCTTAGAGTAAGCATATATTTTTTAAACTGGACCTAAAAAGAGCTAACTGTCAAGGTAAAATAACTGATTAATTGTACTATATTAGAATTAAGGAAATATATACGTTAAATGACACCATTTCAAGAATAAAAAACAAGCCACAATGTAGAATAAAATATTTCCAATTCATACAAATGACTTGCATCTGGAATACATAAAGAACTCTCCAAATCCGTAAAAAAATGACAGACTACTTAATTTTTAAAAGTCAGCAAAGATTTGAACAGGTACTTCAGAGAAAAGGATATTACAATGACCAATATACTACATAAAAGCTGCTAAATTGTTTTCAATCATTAGGAAAATGCTACATAAAACCACAATGGGAAACTTCTTCATACCCATCAGAAATTCTTAAATAAAAATGAGGAAACAAGTCAGGAGTTGGAGGAAGGGAAAGAACTCTTATACTGCTAGAGGAAGTATAAATTGGTACAACTACTTAGAAAAACCATTTGGCTATTTAAACTAAGGTATATTCCATAACCAGCAATTTTGAAGTATCTATGCAACAGATATGCTTAAATATATATGTTTACTAAAATATATGTTAATTGCAGCACTATTTGCAGCAACTAAAAATTAGATACCTCCCAAATCATAAAATGGAAACATGTAAGGCCTCAAACATGAAGCTCATTTTCCCCACACGACATTTGCTGAGTTCTAGGGCTGTACTCTAAGGCTGTATCTCTCTTAATTCAGACCTCTTATCATATACGAAAGTTAATTACAGATAGATTATAAATGTAAATATGGAAGGAAAACCAGAGAGTAGAATGGATAAACTGAGAACATCTTAGTCTGGGCTGATATAACAAAATATAACAGAGTGGCTTAAACAACAAACTCTTATTTCTCACAGTTCTGGGCATTGGGAAGTCCAGGATGAAGGTGCCAGCCAATCTGGCATTTGCTGACTGACCACTTCCTGATTTGCAATTGACCATCTTTTTGCTGTGTACTTTACATGTTGTATTGCTGGGAGAAAGAAGCAAGCTCTCTTGTGTCTCTTCTTATACAAGCACTAATCTCATTCATGAGGGCTCCACTTTCATGCCCAAATTACCTCTGAAAGACCCCACCTCCAAATATCATCACATTAGGGATTAGGCTTCAACAAACGAACTTTGGAGAAACATAAGCATTCAGTCCATAGTAATGAAATAGTCACACAATGGATATATGGCAATGAGAATGAACAAACATCTATTACATTAAATAATGAATATCAAAAATATAATTTTGAGTAAAAGAAGCTAGACATAAAAATGTACATACTGTGTGATTACATTTATATGAATTCAGGAAATAGAAAAATAGGTAATAAAAATCTATGCTGTTACAAATCAGGACAGTGGTTACCAGGGAGGAAGATACTGACTTGAAAGGAGCACTAGCATCTCCAGGATGCTAGTGATGTTTTATTTGATTTATTGATCTGCATGATCCAATGAGTAAATCAAACAGATGCAACAGTTACTACTGAGTGTTAACTTGATTGGATTGAAGGATGTAAAATATTGTTCCTGGGTGTGTCTGTGAAGGTGTTGCCAAAGGAGATTAATATTCGAGTCAGTGGGCTGGGAAAGGCAGACCTACCTGTAATCTGGGTGGGCACCATCTAACCAGCTGCCAGTGCAGCTAGAATATAAAGCAGGCAGAAAAATGTGAAAAGCCTAGCCTGGCCTCGCCTCCTAGCCTACATCTTTCTCCCAAGCTGGATGCTTCCTGCCTTTGAACACTGGACTCCAAGTTCTTCAGTTTTGGGACTTGGACTGGCTCTCCTTGCCCTTAGCTTGCAGACAGCCTATTGTGGGACCTTGTCATCATGTGATAAAAAACCCTGACTAATAGAACAGATAAGCTACATACTTCTTTTATTCTTTTTTTTTTTTTTTTGAGATGGAGTCTTGTTTTGTCACCCAGGCTGGAGTGCAGTGGCACGATCTTGGCTCACTGCAACCTCCACCTCCTGGGTTCAAGCAATTCTCCTGCCTCAGCCTCCCGAGTAGCTGGGATTACAGGAGCCTGCCACCATGCCTGGCTAATTTTTTTGTATTTTTAGTAGAGACAGGGTTTCACCATGTGGGCCAGGCTGGTTTCGAACTCCTGACCTCAGGTGATCCGCATGCCTTGGCCTCCCAAAGTGATAGGATTACAGGCGTGAGCCAACGCACCCAGCCAGCTACATACTACTGATATATTCCCTTTTTTATATGTTGAAGTATGTTATATTTAAATTTAAAAATTAAAAAGTAGTAATCATTATGAATATTTATCTGTTAGACTGAAAAAATCTTTCTAAACCTAATAGCAACAAATTAAAAAATAAAAAAAAATTATCTGTAGACTTGACTACACAAAAGCTTGAGGAACCAATATATAAAAACAACCACAATTTTAGTTTGCCACAGAATGCAAAGAAAAATGGTTAACACCAGTAATATATAATGATATAAATGGGCATAAAACACTTAGAGAAGAAATAAATAATGGCCAATATGCATATGAAAAAAATGTATTTCTAAACTAATAATCAAAGATATTCAAAGTAAAAAAACAGGATAAACTTTTTCAAATATCCAAATTAGCATTTCTTCTAATGATAATAATAAGGTAAGACAGGCACTTTCATGCACTGTTGGTCTTAGTTTAAATTGGTTCTTGAACCAAAAATCACTTTAAAAAGCAAAGTATTGACTCAGGATTCCCTGAACACTATCTATGATCCCAATGTCCCAACAGCCCATTTTCTTATAATCTCCTTATTCCTTAGTTACTCTTTTACCTCAGTGATGCTGATGCTGAATTTGTCCTTTGTTTAGAAATAAACACTATAATATATCATTCAAAATATGTAGGCAAAATTTAGAAGAATATGCTCCAATCTGTTGATAGTGGTCCTGAGACATAAAAGTGTAAGAGAAGCTCACATTCTATATCATATTTCTGTAATGAAAAGTTATACATAATTTTCTATCACTTTTAAAATAAAAATAATAATATATTTGGTCTAATCTTCATTCATTTCCTAATCCATTCAAGAAGTACTGATATAGTTTGGCTGTGTCCCCATGCAAATCTCTTCTCGAATTGTAGCTCTCATAATCCCCACGTGTCATGAGAGGGATCTGGTGAGAGATAATTGAATCATGGGTTCCAGTTTTCCCGTGCTGTTCTCCTGATAGAGAATAAGCCTTTGCTCCTCCTTTGCCTTCTGGCATGATTGTGAGGCCTTCCCTGCCATGTAGAACTGTGAATCCACTAAACCTCTGTTTTTTGGAAATTACCCAGTCTTAGGTATTTTCTTCACAGCAGTATGAAAATTGACAAATACAAGTACTTGCCAAGAAGATACTACTAACACACCAATACTGTGCAGGGCAGGACAAAGCAGGTGGTTAGGGACCAAAGTGAAGGACACTTGAGGTCTAGCCAAGACCTGGAATGTAAGGTCGTGTAAGTTCTAGGACTCTTGTTAAGGTTTGTGATCAACACAAAGTGCCCTAATAGACACAGTAAGGATCCCAATACAAACCCAGTCATGCAGGATTATCAGGGGGTAGCAGCAGTGTCCATCTATTCAGCTAGGATTCAGAATGGAACCACATCCCTGTGAAGATACCTCAGCACCTAGAAATCTGCCAGAATAAAATCTGGAAACTAAAAAACTCCAGGTATAAGACCAATAACATAGATTTAGTCACAGTGAAGCAGTCATGCTCATCCATTCTAACACACACTATTATACTTACTTTATATATATTATAAATCCTCATAACAACCTGATAAGGGAAATAGAAAGTGAGTTTCTCTCACACTTTTATGTCTCAGAACCACTATCAACAGTCTGGAGCATATTCTTCTTATCCTATTTACAGATAGGGAACACAGAATTTAAGGTTTTGCCCAAGGCCGTATAGCTAATAAGTGGTAGAGCCTGGATCCAAATCAAGGAATCCTGATTCTTGCTACAGGAAGTCCTATTTATTCATTTATTCAACAGACATTATTGGGAGTCTAGTAAATCCTAGGCACTGGGATAGGTGTTTTGCATGCAAACAAAAATAAGAGAGCCTCTGCCTTCACAGAATAGTAGAATAAGAGAACAGGGGAGCAGATATGTAAAACACATGGTAAATGCTAAAACAGAGGAACTGGCCAAATACTGCTTAGTAATATGAGCAATTTTGCTGGATGAGATCAAGAAAGTTTTTAACAATAGAATTTGAATTGCGCTGTAAAAAATAAACAGAATGAAGGCATCCAAAAGGGGTGAGAAAGGGTATTTCAGATAGTAAGTTAAATATGAGCTAAGATATGAAAGTACTTATGTATGAAGCACAGTATGAAAAGATGTCCGTTTTATATGACTGAAGGATGAAGTCCATGAGGGAAACTGGCAGAAGGAAGGAGAGAGGAGGCCAATATTTCTCCCACAACATCAGTGGGGCCATCCTCACTGAAACTACTACCCTGAGGAGCTTTATCTTCCCAAGATTTCTCAGAAGCACACAAAAATTTAGTCGTTTGTTTCAACCTCCAACAAAATTACATTTTTAGCAAAACAGCATAAATGAAGCTTTACTCATTAGACAATTCACTTTGAGATAGCATTTGTTAAGATTCAGGTGTTATACTTGTAATAGAACATTGTTGCCAAGGTGATGGGATTTAAACAATGAAATAAATATAACTGCAATAAACATGTTTTGAGAAGACAGCACCAACTTTAATTTCCCTCTGTAAAAGGAACTCAGGGTCTTTGAAACAGCTAAATCTCTTTAAGGTAAGCAAGTGCTCTCACACCACAGCATAGAGGGTGTGAGATCTTCAGATTTTTTTTCCCTCAGAGTGTTACTTATCTTGAGAGCACTACTTAGCAGTTTAGTATGCAGATCTTGCTGGCTGTACCTCCTGTCCTGCTTAGTATAACATCCTTTCTTTATGTAGCAGAAACTTAAAACAATTGACATTCTAAAGATGGAAAAGCAGTCTGTGCTAGCAAAGGATGATACAATATCATGTTCTACCATACAGTCTCCTTCCATGAATTTACTCCAGGGATTTGCCTAGACCCCAAAGGAGATCTCCACAGAAGGCCCTGGAGAGATGTGTTTTTATACTGGGAAAGGAAATGAGAACATTTACTTATACTTTATACATGACTTCTTTTTTGAAAGGAAGATGTGTAATCTGGTGCATAATCTTTGTGTATAATCTTGTGCGTAATACCAGAACTGCCTTGTATTTGTACAGTGATTTAGACTTTACCAAGCTCTTTTACATGCACTGTTTGTGTGAGAATTAAATTGTATAGCATGATATAAAGCTCTTAGAATAATCCTTGAGATGGGACTCAATAAATCCGTGCTCACTACCTGGGTGATGAAATCATTTGTACATCAAACCCCAGTGATACACAATTTCCCCATGTAATAAACCTGCAAATGCACCCGTGAGCCTAAAAGTTGGAAAAAATGACATTAATTTTACTTATTCCATTTTGTGTTTGTTGTTATTGCTGTTGTTATGCAAATAACTTCCTTCTTTCTCTTAGTAAAAGAAAACAACTTCAAAGCTGTGTAGTAAAGGAGAGCCAAAGTAGGACTACAAAGTGGATACATTTAGGTCCAAATAACTGATTAATTAAGAGTTAATATTTTTTCTTTTTTTTTCACTATTAAAATGTTATTTTCTACAGACCACTGTAATAGCCTTGGATCACCATGAATCCATACAGCTAAATAATTCAGGGGTTTGTACAGTCATTCTCAAACTTTATCGTCACAAAATGAAATAATCTTATCTGTAAATGTGATGATGCCAAAATTAGAATGTGAAACCTTATCACATGAGACTGAAACATTTTGTTCCATAATGTTTCCCACAGATGCATTTTAAATGATAAACAAGGCTAGCAAGATTATCTTATCTTGCTTCTTTTATCTTAGAGGCATTTATTATTTAATAGTGGTTATATGGTCAGATGAGTGATGGTTAAATTGAATTTTTGTTCTCCATTTTCTGAAAAACATTTAAAGAGAGTCTCTTTTTTCCTATTTTAAAATTTATTTTCTCTTATCTTGCCAATGCCTAATAAGCACATGACATTTAACTTTTTGGTGATATCAACTATTGCTGTTGCTGATGATGCTATTATTGCTGTTGTACTTATTTTATTGTTACCATTTTTTATTACATGCTATGTGCTAGTCTTTTTAAAAGCATTATTTAATTTAACACTAACAAGTACCTTGCACAATGAACATTGCTGTAGCTTGAGAAGTAACTTCTGAAGACACATTGCTATTGTGATGGCATGTTGAACCCAAGACTCTTTATTTTCAAATTTCAGGATTTTACTGTATATTTATATGCTTTAAAGTAAATTATTAAATATCATGTCATATTTACATGCTTTCAGGTAAATTATTAAGAATTTTATGAATAGAAAACTAGAAAGGAGCAATTAGAGTAACATTTTCCTTGTAATATGGTTTTCAAAGATGGTATTAAGGTTATTAGCAATAATATATAAATACTTCTTAAAGGAAAAAAAAAAGGTTTTAAAACTCAGGAGTGAGGAAGACATCTTCCAATAAAGATAAAACAATGGGGCTGGATTTTTACCTTCCTGCATGAAACAAATTTTTAAAATATTTATAAAACAATGGTTTTAAAGACATTGGAAGGTAGGTAACAAAGGTTGATAATCCCAAGAGATTAGAAACAAACCATTTGAGTCCTATGATTGTCCCACCCTATTGTCTGAAGTTTCCAAGACACAGCACGAGGGAGAAGAAACACAGGAAGATCCTTGCTGTCTCCTTAAGTTGAGAAGAAGCTGGAAGCTCAAGAGAACCAGGATAGGTAGTTCAAAAGGCAGATTACTTGAGGGAAAAGAACTACAGAAAAAGAACTCTGGAGGTCTGCAGGTTTCTCTTGAATTTTCACCTTTACTGATCAACACACGCATGTGAGGAAACTACCCTCAGAAAGAAGCACCAAAAAGGATTAAAAGGAACAACCTTGATGCTCACACTAGATGAAGAACAGTTCCTGTCCTTAGCTAAAGCAGAAGACCTCATAATTCACAGGGTGTTTGACAAACTACTCAGATAAAGTGCTCACAACAGTTTTGCATCAATAAGGGGAAAAGAGCCCAAGATTAAGAGCTGCTGATAACATTTAACAGTTTATAAGAAAGATCTGAAAGGATCAACTGTTTGTTTCTGGGAAACTTGACTGCATCTTGGAATGAAGCTCAAAAACACATATATAAATGCAAAAATATTCAGCACTCAATAAAGTGAAATTCAACATGTGTGGCATCTAATAAAAAATTGCCATTAAAAATACCACCCACAGTGAGGGAAAAAACAACTGAACAAAACTCAATTAGAAATGATGCAGATGATCAAATTAGTAAATATGAATATTAAACCAGTTAACTCTTCCCCATATGTGCAAGAAGCTAAAAAAAGGTTGTACATGGTAATAGACTACATGAAAGATATATTTTAAAAATAGATAAATCAGATGGCTAGAGATAAAAATTACAATGCCCAAGATGAAAAATACACCAAATGGGACTAAAGGCAGATTATACGCTGTGTAGGAATAAAGCCATATTACACACTGCTATTGGAAAGATTAGTGATCTTAAAAAACACCAAAAGAAGTTACTCAGAGTAATAGAGAAGAAAAAAAGACAATAAAAAAGGAACAGAGTATCAATGAACTGTGGGAAAACATCAAGTGGCCTAATATACAGTTAAATAGAGTCCACAAAGGAAACGGAAGAGAGATAGAAGAAATATTTTAAGAAACAATAGCTGGGAATTACACAAATTTAATAAAAATAATAAATTTAAAAGTCTAAGAAGTTCAACAAATTCCAACCACAAAAAAAAAAAAACAGAAAAAACACCATAATATATAATTAAATTGCTTAAAAACAATGATTTAAAAATATTTGGAAGTAACTACAGAAAAAGAGAGGTGTTATGCACAAGGTAACAAATTTAAGAATGAAAGCAAACTGCTGGTTGAAAACAATGCAAGCCAAAACCAAGTGCAATAGTATCTTTAAAATACTGAAAGAGAACATTTTCAACCTAGAATTCTATACCCAGCAAAAATATGTTACTAAATATCTTTGTAAAATACTTTACGAAGTATTTATTTAATGAAATAAATCAACATCAACAGACCTGGGCAGCAAAAAATGTAAAAAGAAGTTATTCAGGAAGAAAGAAAACTGTAACATAAAAATCTGAATCTAAAAAAAGGATAAAGAGCACTGAAAATGGAAAATTCACAGATAAATATAAAATACTTTTTCCTTATTGGTTAGATTTCCTTAAAAGATTATCAAGTATTTAAGCAAAAACTCATAACAAAGCATTGCAGTCTTTAACACAGAAAGACAGAATATATGACAAAAATAGCACAAAGGAGGGAGTGAGAGGGGGAAATGGAAGTATATTCTTGTGAGGGTCTTATAATACACAATAAGTGGCATAGTATTGCTTGAAGACAGGCTATGATAAATTGAAGATGTATACTATAAATCCTAAAGCAATCACTAAAATAATACAACAAAGAATTACAGCTAATAACAATGCAGACAAGATGGAATCAACAAAAATGCTCAACTTACTAAAAGTAGGCACAAAAAGAGGCAACACTGAACACAGAATAGAAAAATAATTATAAAAAATAAAAACAGAGATTTTAACCAAATACATTAATAATCAAATTAAATGCAAACATTCCAAACACTCTAACTAAAAGGAAGAGGTTGTCAAACTGGGTTAAAAAGTAAGATTCAACTAGATGCTATTTATTAGAATCCCATTTAAAATGCAACCACACAGAAAGTTTAAAGTATAAAGAAGGGAAAAGATTTACTATTCTAACACTTACTAAAAGAAAGCAGGAATGTCTATATTAATATCAAAGTCAAATTTTAAAGGAAAGAATATCACAAGGTATAGAGATCATCATTTCATAATGATTAAGAAGACATGACAATGATAACAGAGTTTTGAAAATCCTGAAGTGAAATTGGTAAAAGCTTCTAGGAGAAATAGAAAAATCCACAATTATACTCATATATTTAAACACACATCTCTAAATTATTGATGGAACAACTAGACAGAAAATCAGGAGGGATGCAGAAGACTTGAACAATACTATCTACCAACTTGACTCAACTTACATTTATAGAACATTTGACTCAAAAACAGTAGGGTTCAAATCCTTTTAAAGGGCACATGAAACATTTACCAAAGTAATATACCGGGCCATAAAAGAAATTCTCAGTAAACTACAAAGGATTCAAATCAAGAAACATGTTCTTTAATTACAGTGGAATTAAATGAGAAATCCCTAATAGAAAAGTATATGTAAAATACCTAAATATTTGGAATTTAGATATTTATACATGTATCTAAGTGACACATAGGGGAAAGAAGAATTCATAAATAAAGTTAGTGTTTTGAACTAATCATAAAACATATGAGAATTTATGTTATTAAAAACTTATAGCACTCAGTACCTACATTAGAAGCAAAATAAGGCCTCAACTTAATGACCTTAGCTTGCATAATAAGAGGTAGAAATAGGAGAACATTACACTCAATGTAAATAGAAAGATCACAGATGAATAGATGAAATAGAAAACAGCAAAAGCAATACAGAAAATTGAATAAACACAATCCTAATTCTTTGCAAAATTACACCCAGAATAATCAGTATAAAAAAAGAATACACAAATTATGAATATTGGGTATAAGAGAGATGACAACACAATAGTCTATAATTATCAAAAGAATATTATTATGACAATTTCATGTCAATAAATTTTACAACCTTTAGGAAATAAACAGATTTTCTGGACAATACAAACTATGAAACTCACAAAAGAAGAAACAGATAACCTGAATAGTTTTATATTCTTAGAAGACTGAATTCATCATTAAAAATCCCTCTCACAAAGAAAACTCCAGGCCCATATGCCTTCATTAGTGAAGTCTTTCAAATATTTAAGAAAAAAGTTGGTATCAAATTTATGAAATCTCTTTTTAAAAATGGTCTTACCAAAAGATTCTGAGTACAATGTTATCCTAACACCAAAATCAGAGAAAGATATTTGAAAACACACTCACATACTCCAATACCCCTCAGGAACATAGATGCAAAAAAAAAAGAAAAAAAAGAAAAGAAAAAAAAAGAATGCTTATCAAATCTAGTCCAATAATACATTAAAAGAATATTAAATAATGGCTAAGTATGGAATGCAAAGTTACTTTAACATTAGAAAAATAGTTAAGGTAATTCACCATTTTAACAAACTAAAAAAGAAATAAAAACCCATATGATTACCTAAACAGATGCAGAAAAAGCATTTGCCCATATCCAATATTAGTTCTTCATTACAACTCTCAGTTAACTACTAATAGAAGCAAAATTCCTCAGCCATATAAAGGGCATCCTTTTGACAAAAGACAGAATGCTTTCTCTCTAATATCAGGATCAAGTCAAGGATATCTGATATTATTACTTCTATTCAACACTAAACAGTAGGTTCTACTCAGTGAAATAGGCAAAACAAGTAAATAAAAGGTATGGAGATTGAAAGAAAAGAATAAAATAAATTAAAAAGTTAAAGTGCCTTTATTTTCAGCTAACATGATTGTCTATACAGAAAATTCTATGGAATCTATGTGAAAAGCTATAAGTACTAATAAGTGAGCTCAGGAAGATTGCAGGATACAAGATCAATATGCAGAACTCAACTGTATTTCCATGCACAAGCAATGAATAATTGAAAACTGAAATAAAAAAATGTCTATTACAATAGCATTAAAAATATGAAATAACTTATAAATAAATCTGACAAAACAGGTATAAGACCTATGAAATTAAAACTGCAAAACATCCCTTGGAAAAATTTTAAGTCCTAAATAGAGAAATACATTGTGTTCACTAAAAGGAAGACTCAGTATTATTAAAATGTTATTTTCTGGCTAAACTGATCTGCAGATTCAGTGCAATCCCAAAAATATCTCAACAAGGTTTTTAATAGAAATATATAAGCCGATTATAAAATTCATATAAAAATGCATAGAATCCAGAATAGCCAAAACATCTTAGGAAATGTAGAACAAAGTTAGAGGACTTACACTAGCTGGTTTCAAGATTTACAGTCCTACAATATTCGAAACAGTGTGGTATTTGTATCATGAGAGACAAAACACATCAATGAAACAGAATAGAAAATCCAGAAATAGAACCACATATAAATGGCCTTCAACAAAAGTGCAAAGTCAATTCAATGGAAAAAGAATAGTCTTTTCTACAGATTGCGCTAAAACAATAGGGTATCCATAGACCAAAAAAAAAAAAAAAAAAAAAATCAAAAAATACAAACATCTTTTGATATTTGCATCATATTCAAAAGTTAACTCAAAATAGAACATATACCTAAATGTAAAACCTGAAATTATAAAGACTTTAGAAAACACAGAAAGTCTATTCTACCTTGGGCTACACAAAAATGTCTTAGATATGGTAACAAAAATCATAATCCATAAAAGCAAAATTATTAAATGAGATATCATCAAAATTAAGGATGAAATGACAAGCCAAGGCTTCCCATTTCTAGCCTATCAGGTAAGAAGCTTGGAAATTGCTATTCCATTCTAACAAGTTAAAAGCTAAATAAACTGAAAAAAATCAACAACTTTTAGATTCATAAGAGAAATGAGATCATAAGGCAAACTACTGCCCTCAAAGCTGAAGAAACAGAAGGTAGAAACAACAGAGAAGCAGCCTACAAGCAAAAACCTCCACAGGAACCAGTGCCAGAGCAGGAAAACCTGAACTCTAATTGATGAATTGCTGGAGGCTTGGTTTGGACAACTCTGGCAGTTAAAAGTTCCAGGAGGACTCAGTCATTATGGGGCACCTACAGTTTTGTTAATTTTACATCCAGGAGCTCTACCAGGTCTTCTCGGTGAATACTGGAGAAAGATCCTCCATGATCCAGGCAGGCGGATGGTGAAATAACTATTTTAAAATACTCCAGATCATTCTGTTCTACTTAACAAGGTCTTCCCTCGGGAGAAACTATATAATCAGAGCCTAACCTACAGGGATTTAATCAGAACATAACTGACTTGGGAGAAGGGAAATATCCACCTCCAGCCCACTCTAGACCTTCTTCCTGACCCACCTAAGGGGGAAAGAGAAGCATATGAGAAGTTCACAATCCAGAGGTATGGACTGACAAAAAAAAGCTGAGGACTAATTGTAGAACTACAGAAGATGTCCTCTCCTTCCATACCTTACGACCACATTACTAAAGGCCTATTTATAGGAGTTTCTTCTGCCCAGTACATTATGTCCAGCTAACTAAAAACACAGTTGAGGAGATAAAGCAAGCATCAAAACCAGACTCAGAAATGGCAGGGATGGTGAAATTATCAAACCAGCAGTTGATTAAAACTATAATATGTTAAGAATTCTAATGGGTGAAGTAGACAACATGCAGAGACAGATGGGCAACACAGGCAGAGATGAAAACTTTAAGAAAGAACAAAAAAGAAATTCTAGGGATTTAAACACTGTAACATAAATGAAGAATACTTTTAATGGGCTTATTATAGGCTGGGCACAGCTGAGAAAAGAACTTCTGGGCCTGAGAATATCTCAATAGATACCTCAAAAATGGAAAAGCAAAGGAAAAAATGATAGGAAAAAAAAAAAAACAAGAACAGAATATCCAAGACCTGTAATACAACTACAAAAGGTGCAACATACACATAGAGAAAATACTAGAAGAAAGACAGAATGGAACAGAAGAAATATTTGCAAACATGATGACTACGAATTTTCCCCAAGTTAATGTCAGTCACAAAACCACAGATCCAGGAAGCTCACAGAACACCAAGCAGGATAAATGCCAGAAAAGCAAACATAAGCTTATCACTTTAAAACTACAGAAAATCAAGGATAAAGAAAAATCCAAAAAGAATACAGAGGAAATAACACCTTATTTAGGGGTAGGTAAAAATAAGAATTACAACCAACTTCTCTTCAGAAACTATGCAAGCAAAAACAGAATGGAGTAAAATATTGAAAGTGTGGAGAAAAAAAAAAACAATTCTTTTACTCTATGAAATTTTCCTTCAAAAGTGAAGGAGAAATACTTTCTCAAATAAAAAATAAGGGAATTTGTAGCCAGTAGACCTGTCTTACAAGAAATGTTAAAAGAAATTCTTTAGAGAGAAGAAAAATTATATACCTAAGAAACTCAGAACATAAAGAGCATCAGAGAATAAATAAGTGAATATAAAACAAAAGCATATTTTTCTCATTCTTCATTGACCTGATTGAAATAATACTAGCAAAAATATATGTAATGATGTGTGCATATCAAATTACACACACTTACGTGTGCTTATGTATATGTGAAATGAATGGCAACAATCACACAGTGGACAGGAGGGACAAATACAGCAGATATTAATCCAACTGTATCAATGATTACATTGAGTGCCAAGCACTATAAATGCACCTATTAAAAGATAGAGATTGTAAGAACGGATGGTAAAACAAGATTCAACTATACGTTGTCTATAAGAAGCCAACTTTAAATATAAAGATACATATAAATTAAAAGTAAACGGATGGAAAAAGATATATAAAAATTTAATGCCAATTTCTAAAAATAAGAAAAGCTATATTAATTTCAGACAGAGCCAACTTTAGAGCAAGGAAAGTTATCAGAGATAAACAGAGTAATATACAATGATTCAGGTCATTTCCTCAAGAAAACATAACAACCCTTAATGTGTATGCATCTAACAAGGGAGCATCAAACTACATGAGACAGAAATTTATAGAACTGCAAGTAGAAACAGATTAATCCACTATTATGGTTGGAAACTTCAACGCCCCTTTATCAGAAATGGACAGATCCAGCAGGCAGAAAATCAATACGGATATAGTTTTTAGCTGAACAATCAATATAATGGACCATCAATCATTATAATCACCATCAATATAATGGACATCTATAAACTACTTCATCCAACAACAGAAGAATAAACATTCTTCTCGAGCTCTGATAGGAAATTAACCAAGATAGACCTCATTTGGAGCCATAAAACACATCTAAACAAATTTAAAAGAATGGAATTCATATAATGTCTACTCTCTGGTCACAATGGAATTAAACCAAACTAAAAATAAGTAACAAAAAGTTACCCAGAAAACCCCCAAATACTTGCAGATTAAACAACACACTTATAAATAACATACAGGTAAAAAATATCAAGAGAATTTAAGAAATATTTTGAACTTAGTAAAAATGAAAAGACAACTCATCAAAATTTGTGGGATGTATCAAAAGCAGGAGTTGGAAGGAAAATTACAGTATTGAAGGCATATATTGCTAAATAAGAATACTCTGAAATCAATCATCTATGCTTTCCTCTTAGTAAAATAGTTGAATCCAAAGAATAAGTTGAATCCAAAGTAAGCAGAAGACTTTCCTCGTTTTTTTTCCCCCAAGATGGCTGAATAGAGACATCAGATGCCAATTTTCCTGATAAAGAAATTCAAAATTACAGGTAAATGGTCATGATCTGAGTGGAAAGCTGAAGGAAGTGAGCCAAGGTCTGTGAGAGCCCATGGGAAAAAAGCTGGGGGCACAGAAAAGGAAGGCAGCAAGAATATGGCAAAGGCTGACCCCTGAGGAACTTGAAGTCCCACAGAAAGGGTGAGAGTGTTTCTTTGCTCCCCTCACCCCTGTGACAAACTGTTGACCACCAAATTGCTGGGGAATGCCTCTGCCCTTGCGACCCCGGGAAATGCAGTCAGTAGCAACTTAGGAACTTCCTAGGGACCGAGCACTGAGTGGCCAGCTCATGGAGGTGCATTCATACTCCCCTCAGGCCTAAACTGACATACTGGTTGTACACCTGTTTTGGGCCATTGCTCTTCCTGGGGATCCTCAGCCATTGTGTCATCATATCACCAGATCCCCTGCAAATATACCACAGACTCTTCTCTGACTTTGGCAACTACAGGGAACCAGTGGGACCTTGGAAAGCTGCAGGACCCCTTCAACATGGGTTGCCCCTAAGAGATGGAGGAGCACAGCTCACCTAAGTGCACCTTGATACAAAGGAAATGTGAATGCAGTCCCTATCTGTGAAGCGGGTGGTACTAGCGGCCAGAAACAGATATGGAGAAGTAAACTCCACTCCCCTTATTCACTATTTTGGATGTAGCAGAGGCCTTCTCTGCTGGGGGCTGACATGAGTGCCCGTGGAAACAGCATTTCCAGCACCATTCATGGTAGCTGCACTCCCACTGAAAGGGTACCTATACCACCTGGGCTTGCAGACAGGGCATGGCCCATCTCCCCTCCGTACACAGAGCAGTAGCATCCTAGAAACACAGCACAGACAAGCCACAGAATTGTCTCCTCTGGAATGAGGGAAGAGGATCTGCCCTGAGACCATTTTGGTGGTAGCAGCCAGAGAGGTTTGTTTCAAGAATCTCAGTTGCACTGTGGCTGGGAGATAAAGTGCAAGTCTATTAACTGAAGATCATAAACCTTGCAACAAGGGCATGATAGGGAAATGGATTGTATTCCTGCCTGCCCAGGACAAGGAACTGGTGCAGCCCCCCTACCCCTCTCCCCAAGACCTCAGCACATCCCAACACAAATTTCCCCTGCCAACCCTGTCAAAGAGGGTCCTTCCATTAGTTATCAGGGTATGAAAGAAGGAGCTAGCGCCTACTCTTAAGCACCACCTACTGGACTGAAGACTGAACTGCCCCACCAAATAAATTTGCTATCAGAAGGGCATAGCGCTAATGTGCGAGAGAAGTTTCCTGAGACCTTCGCATTTCCAACCTTGCAGAAGATGGTGTGTTTGGCTCATATGCCAAATACATTACTACAACAAGCAGCATTTGAGAAAGCCACCACACAAAAGCTACCCATAACACCAAGGAACCAATTCGAGCCTTGGCCCCTGAAAGCATCCAGAAAAAAAGCCAAAGAAACATATACAAGATACACTGCAGTCACACTCTCAAGGGACAAATTTTTTTAAAAAGTCCCATTCAAACAATGGCAAATTCAAAATAAGAAGTGACAGCTTCTTCACATGAGAAGGAATTAGTGCAAGAACTCTGGCAGTACAAAAAGACCAACTTTTTGACACCACCAAAGGATTGCACTAGCTCTCTAGCAATGGATCCTGACCAAAATTAAAATTCTAAAATGATGAGTGTATATTGAATTCAAAATGTATATTGTAAGAAAGTTCAATGAGTGCCAAGAGAAAGTTAAAAATCAACACAAAGAAACTAGAAAAAACAATTCAGACGTGAAAGACAAGATATATTAAAAAAAAAAAAAAAAAAAAAAGAGAACTTCTGGAAATGACGAATTCACTGAATTAATTTCAAAATACAGTTGAGAGCTTTAGCAATAGGCTAGACCAAGCAGAAGAAAGAATTTCAGAGCGTGAAGGCCAGTCTTTCTAATTAGCCCAATCAGACAAAAACAAAGCAAAAAAATTAATGAACAAAACCTTCAAGAAACATAAGATTATGCAAAATTGCCAAACCTATGACATACAGGCATTTCAGAGACAGAAGGAAAAAAGAGTAGGCAACTTGGCAAACATATTTGAGGAAATAATTCAAGAAAATTTCCCTGCTCTTGCCATAGAGGTAGACATCCAAATACAATAAATACAGAAAACACCTGAAAGCTATTATACAAAAAGAACATCATCTTGCTTTTCCCACGGATGCCTGCAACCCATGAATCAGGAGGCCCCTCATGACCCCAAGTACAAAGCTGTGCAGACTCACAGGGACTGCTTGGGTAGGTGGCTGCTCGAGCAGGCACTGAGACACAGGAGTTTTTGCATTGTCTGGTTCTAGAAACTCCAATGAGGCACAGCAGGCTGGAGACTGCCTAAGAAGACTGAGTTCTGGCAATGGGTAGGGATGGCCACCATCCCTAGGGCTCCAGTTGGTCGTTTTCCCCTGCCACCGGTGCCAGCAAGACTGGGCAATTGGGACCAGGAGCAATTCCCCACAGTGCAGCACAGCAGCTGTGACAGTTTATGGCCAGAGAGCGGGACCCAGATCCACCTCTAACCAGGCAGGACCCCTCTGTGACGATTTCAGCATCCCCAACCAGGGGTTTATAAACAGAATTCTGATATCCCTGAGAGAAGTTCCTAGGAAGAGGGGCAGCTGCAGTATTGTGAATCAGTAGTCTTAGTCTTTTCTGACTGCTGGCTCTGGAGAGTCAGGGCAGCCCAAGGATTCCCCCCAGCCAAAGCACACACGGTTTGCCAAGGAGCAGCCAGACCCCTTATTTAAGTGAGTCCCTGATCCTGCTCCTTCTGACTGGATGAGACCTCCCAACAGGGGTCTCCAGAAACTTCATGCAGGAGCATTCCAGCCAGCATCAGGTCGGTGACTCTCTGAGACAAAGCTCCCAGTGTAAGGAACAGGCTGACATCTTTGCTGTTCTGCAGCCTCCACTGGTGATAACCCCAGGGGCAGGAGGGACCCAGGTGAATAGGGTCTGGAGTGGACCCCAAGCAAAACGCAGCAGCCCTAAGGAAGAGGGGTTTGATTGCTAAAAGTAAAACAGGTGGAAAAAAACAACAACAACATAAATGAAAAACACCCCATAAAACCCCATCCAAGGTCAGCACCTCAAAGATCAAAGGTAGGTAAAACCATGACGATGAAAAATAATCAACACAAAAATGTTGAAAACTCAAAAAGCCAGAGTGCCTCTTCTCCTCCAAATGATCACAACACGTCTTCAGCAAGGGCACAGAACTGTGCTAAGGCTGAGATGGATGAATTTGCAGAAGCAGGCTTCAGAAGATGGGTAATAACAAATTTTACTGAGCTAAATGATTATGTTCTAACTCACTGCAAAGAAGCTAAGAAGCATGATAAAACATTACAGGAACTGTTAACCAGAAAATAAAACAGTTTAGAGATGAATATAACTGACCTGATGGAGATGAAAAACACAATATGAGAAGTTTACAATGCAAACACAAGTATCAATAGCCAAAGAGACCAAGCAGAAGAAAGGATATCAGAGCTTGAAGACTGTCTTACTGAATTATGGCAGGTAGATGAGATTAGAGAAAAAAAAAAAGAAAAGTAACAAACAAAACCTCCGAGAACTATGGCATTATATAAAAAGACTGAACGTACGACTGACAGAGGTATCTGAAAGAGACGGGGAGAACAGAACCAAGTTCAAAAACACACTTCAGGATATCATCTAGGAGAATTTCCCCAACCTAGCAAGACAGTCTAATGTTCAAATTCAGGAAATACAGAGAACCCCATTAAAATACTCCATGAGAAGACCAACCCCAAGACACATAATCATCAGATTCTCCGAGATCAAAATGAAGGAAAACATTTTAAGGGCAGCCAGAGAAAAAGGCGAGGTTATCTATAAAGGGATATCCAACAGACTAACAGCAGACCTCTTAGGGGAAACCCTACAAGCCAGAAGAGATTGAGGGCCAATATTCAACATTTTTAAAGAAAAAAAAATGTCCAACCTAAAGTTGTATATCCAACGAAACTAGCTTCATAAGCAAAGGAGAAATAAAATATTTTTCAGATAAGCAAATGCCGAGGGAATTTGTCACCACTTGTCCTGCCTTGCAAGAGCTCCTGAAAGAAGCATTAAATATGGAAAGGAAATACCATTATCAGTCACTAAAAAGACACACTGAAGTACAAAGACCAATGACATCATGAAGAAACTACACAAACAAGTCTACAAAATACCAGCTAGCACCATGATGACAGGATCAAATTCACACATAATAATATTAACCTTAAATGTAAATGGGTTAAATGCTCCAATTAAAAGACACAGAATGGCAAGCTGGATAGAGTCAAGACTTACTGGTGTGCTGTATGCAAGAGACCCATTTCACATGCAGGCTCAAAATAAAGGGATGGAAGAAAATTTATCAATCAAATTTAAAACAGAAAAAAGCAGAGGTTGCAATCCACTTTCAGACAAAACAGACTTTAAACCAACAAATATCAAAAAAGACAAAGAAGGGCATTACATAATTGTAAAGGGTCCAATTCAACAAGAAGTGCTAACCATCCTAAGTATACACACACCCAGATTCATAAACAAGTTCTTAGAGACCTACAAAGAGACTTAGACTCACACACAACAATAGTGGGAGACTTTAACACCTACTATCAATATTAGACACATCATTGAGACAGAAAATTAACAAAGACATTCAAGACTTGAACTCAGCTCTGGACCAAGCGTACTTGATAGATATCTACAGAACTCACCACTCCAAAATAAGAGAATATCCATTTTTCTCAGTGTTACATCGCACTTACTCTACAATCAATCACATATTTGGGAGCAAATCACTCCTTAGCAAATGCAAGGCTACAGTAACCAAATCAGCAAGGTAGTGCTACAAAAGAACCAGTACTTTTCCTTACACCTTATACAACAATTAACTCAAGATGGATAAAAGATTTCAATGTAAAACCCAGAACTATGAAAACCCGAGAAGAAAATCCAGGCAATACCATTCAGGGCATAGGTGTGGGCAAAGATTTCATGACAAAATCACAAAAAGCAATTGCAACAAAAGCAAAAAATGATGAATGGGAGCTAATTAAACTAAAGAGCTTCTGCACAGCAAAAGAAACTATCATCAGAGTGAACAGGCAACTACTAAGTAGGAAAAAAATTTTTCAATCTATCCATCTGACAAAGATCTAGTATCTAGAATCTACAACGAACTCAAATTTACAAGAAAAAACAAACAACCCTATTAAAAAGTGGGCAAAGGACATGAACTGACATTTCTCCAAAGAAGACATCTATGTAGCCAACGAACATGAAAAAAAGCTTAACATCACTGATCATTAGAGAAATGCAAACCAAAACCACAATGAGATACTATCTTGCACCAGTCAGAATGGCTATTATTAAAAAGTCAAGAAACAACAGATGTTGGCAAGGTTGCAGAGAAATAGAAACGCTTTTACACTGTTGGTAGGAATGGAAATTAGTTCAACAATTGTGGAAGACAGTGTGGTAATTCATCAAGTATCTAGAACCAGAAATACCATTTGACCCAGCAATCCCATTACTAGGCATATACCCAAAGGAATATAAATTGTTCTGTTACAAAGATACATGCACATGTATGTTCACTGCAGCACTATTCACAATAACAAAGACGTGCAATCAAGTCAAATGCCCATCAATGACAGACTGGATAAAGAAAATGTGGTACATATACACCATGGAATACTATGCAGCCATAAAAAAGATTGAGATCATATCATTTCCAGGGACATGGATGGAGCTGGAAGCTATTACCCTCAGCAAACTAAAATAGGAACAGAAAAACAAATACCACATGTTCTCACTTATAAGTGGGAGCTGAACAATGAGAACGTATGAATAAAGGGAGGAGAACAGCACACACTGGGGCCTGTTGCAGGGTGATGTAGCGGGAGGGAGAGCATTAGGAAAAAATAGCTAATGCATGCTGGGCTAAATAACTAAATGATGGGTTGATAAGTGCAGCAAATCATCATGGCACACATTTACCTAACAAACCTGCATATCCTGCACATGTACCCCAGAACTTACAATAAAAATAAAAATTTGCAAAATATTTGAAATTGACACTTCACCAAGAAAGATATACCTATGGCAAATAACCACATAAAAGAAAATTCAACATAACTAGTCATTAGGAAAATGCAGATTAAAACCCCAGAGAGATACCACTACACACTTATCAAACTATCTCAAACTAAAAAAATAGTCCTGTGGTTTGGATGTTTTGTTCCCTCCAAATCTCATGTTGAAATGTGACTTCCAATGTTGGAAGTAGGCTTAGTGGGAGGTGTTTGGGTCATGGGGACAGCTCTCTCATGAATGGCTTTGTGCTATTCTTGTGGTAAAGAGTGAGTTCTCACTTTGTGTGTTCATGCAAGGTCTGGATATTAGGAATCTAGAACCTCCCTTCTCTCTCTCTTGCATCCTCTCTGACCATATGATACACTGGTTCCCCCTTTGCCTTCTGTCATGTAAGCTTCCTGAAGCCTCATCAGAAGCAAATGCTGGCACTATGCTTCTTGTAAAGCCTACAGAATCATGAGCCAAATAAAACTATTTCTTTATAAATTACCCAGTCTAAAGTATTTCTTTATAGTTATGCAAAACAGACTAGCACATATATCAAGTGTTGGTCAGCCCTTGTACACTGTTGGTGGGAATGTAAAATGGTACAAAGACTTTGGAAAGCTCTTCGGATATTTTCCAAAAATTATAAACATAACTATCATGTAATCCAGCCATCCTAATTATAGTCATTTACCCAAGAGAAACAAGGTACTTGTATAGAAATGTCCATACCAGGCTTTTCTGTAATGACCCAAAACTGGAAACAACCCAAATGTCTATCAACAGGTGAATGGATAAACAAATGGTGCTATATCCATGCCATTACGTTACCTGGCAATAAAAATAATGTATTATTGATACATGCAACAACATGAATAAATCTCCAGTAATCATGCTGAGTAAAATAAGCCAGACATCTCCCCCGGCAAAGGAGCGCAGCTCATCGCCAGCAACGGATCAAAGCTGGACGGAGAATGACTTTGACGAGATGAGAGAAGAAGGCTTCAGTCCATCAAATTTCTCAGAGCTGAAGGAGGAATTACGTACCCAGTGCAAAGAAACTAAAAATCTTGAAAAAAAAGTGGAAGAATTGATGGCTAGAGTAATTAATGCAGAGAAGGTCATAAACGAAATGAAAGAGATGAAAACCATGACACGAGAAATATGTGACAAATGCACAAGCTTCAGTAACCGACTCGATCAACTGGAAGAAAGAGTATCAGCGATTGAGGATCAAATGAATGAAATGAAGCAAGAAGAGAAACCAAAAGAAAAAAGAAGAAAAAGAAATGAACAAAGCCTGCAAGAAGTATGGGATTATGTAAAAAGACCAAATCTACGTCTGATTGGGGTGCCTGAAAGTGAGGGGGAAAATGGAACCAAGTTGGAAAACACTCATCAGGATATCATCCAGGAGAACTTCCCCAACCTAGTAGGGCAGGCCAACATTCAAATCCAGGAAATACAGAGAACGCCACAAAGATACTCCTCGAGAAGAGCAACTCCAAGACACATAATTGCCAGATTCACCAAAGTTGAAATGAAGGAAAAAATCTTAAGGGCAGCCAGAGAGAAAGGTCGGGTTACCCACAAAGGGAAGCCCATCAGACTAACAGCAGATCTCTCGGCAGAAACTCTACAAGCCAGAAGAGAGTGGGGGCCAATATTCAACATTCTTAAAGAAAAGAATTTTAAACCCAGAATTTCATATCCAGCCAAACTAAGTTTCATAAGTGAAGGAGAAATAAAATCCTTTACAGATAAGCAAATGCTTAGAGATTTTGTCACCACTAGGCCTGCCTTACAAGAGACCCTGAAGGAAGCACTAAACATGGAAAGGAACAACCGGTACCAGCCACTGCAAAAACATGCCAAAATGTAAAGACCATCGAGGCTAGGAAGAAACTGCATCAACTAACGAGCAAAATAACCAGTTAATATCATAATGGCAGGATCAAGTTCACACACAACAATCTTAACCTTAAATGTAAATGGACTAAATGGTCCAATTAAAAGACACAGACTGGCAAACTGGATAAAGAGTCAAGACCCATCAGTCTGCTGTATTCAGGAGACCCATCTCACACGCAGAGACATACATAGGCTCAAAATAAAGGGATGGAGGAAGATTTACCAAGCAAATGGATAACCAAAAAAAGCGGGGGTTGCAATACTAGTCTCTGATAAAACAGACTTTAAACCATCAAAGATCAAAAGAGACAAAGAAGGCCATTACATAATGGTAAAGGGATCAATTCAACAGGAAGAGCTAACTATCCTAAATATATATGCACCCAATACAGGAGCACCCAGATTCATCAAGCAAGTCCTTAGAGACTTACAAAGAGACTTAGACTCCCATACAATAATAATGGGAGACTTCAACACTCCACTGTCAACATTAGACAGATCAACGAGACAGAAAGTTAACAAGGATATCCAGGAATTGAACTCATCTCTGCAGCAAGCAGACCTAATAGACATCTATAGAACTCTCCACCCCAAATCAACAGAATATACATTCTTCTCAGCACCACATCGTACTTACTCCAAAATTGACCACGTAATTGGAAGTAAAGCACTCCTCAGCAAATGTACAAGAACAGAAATTATAACAAACTGTCTCTCAGACCACAGTGCAATCAAACTAGAACTCAGGACTAAGAAACTCAATCAAAACCGCTCAACTACATGGAAACTGAACAACCTGCTCCTGAATGACTACTGGGTACATAACGAAATGAAGGCAGAAATAAAGATGTTCTTTGAAACCAATGAGAACAAAGATACAACATACCAGAATCTCTGGGACACATTTAAAGCAGTGTGTAGACGGAAATTTATAGCACTAAATGCCCATAAGAGAAAGCAGATAAGATCTAAAATTGACACTCTAACATCGCAATTAAAAGAACTAGAGAAGCAAGAGCAAACACATTCGAAAGCTAGCAGAAGGCAAGAAATAACTAAGATCAGAGCAGAACTGAAGGAGATAGAGACACAAAAAACCCTCCAAAAAATCAATGAATCCAGGAGTTGGTTTTTTGAAAAGATCAACAAAATTGACAGACCACTAGCAAGACTAATAAAGAAGAAAAGAGAGAAGAATCAAATCGACGCAATTAAAAATGATAAAGGGGATATCACCACCGACCCTACAGAAATACAAACTACCATCAGAGAATACTATAAACATCTCTATGCAACTAAACTAGAAAATCTAGAAGAAATGGATAATTTCCTGGACACTTACACTCTTCCAAGACTAAACCAGGCAGAAGTGGAATCCCTGAATAGACCAATAGCAGGCTCTGAAATTGAGGCAATAATTAATAGCCTACCAACCAAAAAAAGTCCAGGACCAGATGGATTCACAGCTGAATTCTACCAGAGGTACAAGGAGGAGTTGGTACCATTCCCTCTGAAACTATTCCAATCAATAGAAAAAGAGGGAATCCTCCATAACTCATTTTATGAGGCCAACATCATCCTGATACCAAAGCCTGGCAGAGACACCACAAAAAAAGAGAATTTTAGACCGATATCCCTGATGAACATCGATGCAAAAATCCTCAATAAAATACTGGCAAACCGGATTCAGCAACACATCAAAAAGCTTATCCACCATGATCAAGTGGGCTTCATCCCTAGGATGCAAGGCTGGTTCAACATTCGCAAATCAATAAACATAATCCAGCATATAAACAGAACCAAAGATAAGAACCACATGATTATCTCAATAGATGCAGAAAAGGCTTTTGACACAATTCAACAGCCCTTCATGCTAAAAACGCTCAATAAATTCGGTATTGATGGAACATACCTCAAAATAATAAGAGCTATTTATGACAAACCCACAGCCAATATCATACTGAATGGGCAAAAACTGGAAAAATTCCCTTTGAAAACTGGCACAAGACAGGGATGCCCTCTCTCACCACTCCTATTCAACATAGTGTTGGAAGTTCTGGCTAGGGCAATTAGGCAAGAGAAAGAAATCAAGGGTATTCAGTTAGGAAAAGAAGAAGTCAAATTGTCCCTGTTTGCAGATGACATGATTGTATATTTAGAAAACCCCATTGTCTCAGCCCAAAATCTCCTTAAGCTGATAAGCAACTTCAGCAAAGTCTCAGGATACAAAATTAATGTGCAAAAATCACAAGCATTCTTATACACCAGTAACAGACAAACAGAGAGCCAAATCAGGAATGAACTTCCATTCACAATTGCTTCAAACAGAATAAAATACCTAGGAATCCAACTTACAAGGGATGTAAAGGACCCTTCAAGGAGAACTACAAACCACTGCTCAGTGAAATCAAAGAGGACACAAACAAATGGAAGAACATACCATGCTCATGGATAGGAAGAATCAATATTGTGAAAATGGCCATACTGCCCAAGGTTATTTATAGATTCAATGCCATCCCCATCAAGCTACCAATGAGTTTCTTCACAGAATTGGAAAAAACTGCTTTAAAGTTCATATGGAACCAAAAAAGAGCCCGCATCTCCAAGACAATCCTAAGTCAAAAGCACAAAGCTGGAGGCATCACGCTACCTGACTTCAAACTATACTACAAGGCTACAGTAACCAAAACAGCATGGTACTGGTACCAAAACAGAGATATAGACCAATGGAACAGAACAGAGTCCTCAGAAATAATACCACACATCTACAGCCATCTGATCTTTGACAAACCTGAGAGAAACAAGAAATGGGGAAAAGATTCCCTATTTAATAAATGGTGCTGGGAAAATTGGCTAGCCATAAGTAGAAAGCTGAAACTGGATCCTTTCCTTACTCCTTATACGAAAATTAATTCAAGATGGATTAGAGACTTAAATGTTAGACCTAATACCATAAAAATCCTAGAGGAAAACCTAGGTAGTACCATTCAGGACATAGGCATGGGCAAAGACTTCATGTCTAAAACACCAAAAGCAACGGCAGCAAAAGCCAAAATTGACAAATGGGATCTCATTAAACTAAAGAGCTTCTGCACAGCAAAAGAAACTACCATCAGAGTGAACAGGCAACCTACAGAATGGGAGAAAATTTTTGCAATCTACTCGTCTGACAAAGGGCTAATATCCAGAACCTACAAAGAACTCAAACAAATTTACAAGAAAAAAACAAACAACCCCATCAAAAAGTGGGCAAAGGATATGAACAGACATTTCTCAAAAGAAGACATTCATACAGCCAACAGACACATGAAAAATGCTCATCATCACTGGCCATCAGAGAAATGCAAATCAAAACCACAATGAGATACCATCTCACACCAGTTAGAATGGCGATCATTCAAAAGTCAGGAAACAACAGGTGCTGGAGAGGATGTGGAGAGAAATAGGAACACTTTTACACTGTTGGTGGGATTGTAAACTAGTTCAACCATTATGGAAAACAGTATGGTGATTCCTTAAGGATCTAGAACTAGATGTACCATATGACCCAGCCATCCCATTACTGGGTATATACCCAAAGGATTATAAATTATGCTGCTATAAAGACACATGCACACGTATGTTTATTGCAGCACTATTCACAATAGCAAAGACTTGGAATCAACCCAAATGTCCATCAGTGACAGACTGGATTAAGAAAATGTGGCACATATACACCATGGAATACTATGTAGCCATCAAAAAGGATGAGTTTGTGTCCTTTGTAGGGACATGGATGCAGCTGGAAACCATCATTCTTAGCAAACTATCACAAGAACAGAAAACCAAACACCGCATGTTCTCACTCATAGGTGGGAACTGAACAATGAGATCACTCGGACTCAGGAAGGGGAACATCACACACGGGGCCTATCATGGGGAGGGGGGAGGGGTGAGGGATTGCATTGGGAGTTATACCTGATGTAAATGACGAGTTGATGGGTGCAGCACACCAACATGGCACAAGTATACATATGTAACAAACCTGCACGTTATGCACATGTACCCTACAACTTAAAGTATAATAATAATCAATAAATTTAAAAAAAAATAAGCCAGACAAAAAGAGATAATAGTATATTATTTCTTTTAAATAAAAATCTAAAACATAGGTGGAGGAGGCTGGGATTTACAAAGAAGAATGAGGAAACTTTGGGGGTGATAAATATTTTCATTATCTTGATTGTCATCACAGTCTCACACAATATATATATATATGTGTGTGTAATATATATATACATATATAAACTTACCAAATTATACACTTTAAATATGTGTAGAAATGGAAACTGAAATATTTAGCCATATAATAGTGTTCCACTCAGCCTTTTCCAATTTCCTTCAAAAATAGTTTAAGAGACAAAAAAGAAGGTGAAGGGAAACATCTTTTAACACAATGACAAGTAAATTTGACAGCCAACATATTGACAGAATTTAGGAGAACTTCCCACTCATTAAAAAGACATATACAGTGGAAAATGGAATGGTAAGTGATGGCCAACATGCTGTGCCACCTGAAATAGCACAAAATTGCAGGTGAGAGAGGCAGGGAGTTACATTATCCCTCAACTTCTATATGTTTTTGGCTTAGAAATCTGAAGTCTGTGATTATCCAAACACTAGGAAGAGATATAATGCATTTTACATCAAATTCTATATAGATTCAAATACTTTCAATCCTGGAAATTACAATGACACACTCTATCCTAAGTTCTAACACTTCATATGCATTGATGGAAATAGGAAAAGTCCTGTGCATTCTCTACATTTGGAGAATGAAAGAATCAGGCAGTTAAAGTTCTCAGCTTCATCCAGAAAAGCATATAAGATCAAAATGAAATCAAGAAAGGAATTGTGCACATCAACTTCTCAACTAAAAATCTGTGTAGATGCTTCTACATATAAATAGACAGTAAGCAGGATCAAAAACATACCACGAATGATGTTTCTTGGCACATATTGGGTTTAGATAAGTCTCTCTTTGTTCCAAGTGAAATAGAGAAAACTGTCAAATTAAGGCTTGTGAAAGAAAGTGGCAACAAATGAAAAAGAGAAAATCAACCTTAAAACACACTGGAGGATTTTAACTCTGAAAAGTTCTTTACTAAAGCATGAAGACAAATTTAGAAAATGTTTAGCACCATCAATAGAATATAAGAAGACACAGAAGGGCAAAGACAGCCTGCTGTCCACCAAAATTTTGTTTCCTTCCCATAGCACAGAGTTTTTGCTACCCAGCTAGGGCTATATTTCCCAGTACCTCCTATACTGACATGTTGCTGTGCAACTAATTCTTGCCAATGGAATGTGAATAGATGTGATGTGTGCTACTTCTAAACTAGAACTTTTAAAAAGTGGGCTGAATTTTTCAACTTTCTATTTATCTCTGAATATATATACAGATGGATACAGAAGGTTTTGCAATATGAGACCGCAAAGTCACAAAATTGAAAGCATTTGGGTCCCTGAATCAACATGTGGAAGATAACCACCTGCCAACCAAGAATCTGCATTGAATTATTATATGAGTGATTAATAGAACTCTATTGAACTGAAATACTGACTTGCTTTGTAACAGCAATTAGTGGTACCATAATTAACACATGTGGCCTCTACAATACATAAATGAGAAGCCAGTACAATAGAATGACCAGATAGAAAATGATAACAGAATGAGATATGACAGTAGAAATGAAAAAAAATAATTTGGTACCAAAAGAGTATAAGGAAACAAAAAATACAAACAGTAGGGTTAAAATATCCATTGGGAATAGGAGTGAAAGTGAAGAAATACCATTTAAATATAACCAATCAAATGGACATGAAAAGTAAGACTGGTCTTCTTGAATGCAGAAGAAAAGAGAGAAAGTATAGTTTGAAGCAACAGAGAGGATATGATATTGAGAACCAGAGAACAGAACAGGAATTATAAGTCATTCCAAGAAAAAAGAGTAAAATCATTCAAACAAGAGTAGTAATAAAGACATAATCGAAGAAAACTTACAGAGGAGTAGAAAGGCCCAAGTATGAAAATTATTTTTTATAGAATTCAGGGGATAAGACCCTAAATAAAAACATGTTCTGGCAACATGCTTGAATTACAGCAATGAAAGAAGAAAGCTTGTAGAATCTAGGAAAAAAGCACAACACGTTATCTACAAATGAATAAATACAATGAAAGTTTTCTATTTCTCCTCTTTATGATGAAATGTCAGAAGACAATGGAGTAAAAAATGATGAGTATTGTCATAAAAAGTTGTGTCTAAAGAAATCATCCTGTTTTCTTCTCTTATTTTATTTTATTTTAAAATATAGCAATTACAGCAGAGGTATATGTTCTTGAATAGAACACATATACACAATTTTTAATGTCATCTTATAAAGCCAGTACATGTTTTCACAAAATGCTTTTCCTTTGTTAGTGATTTTCTAATTGCAGAAATGCTAGAATACTACGATATTTCTTTACCTGGTTAAGATTTCAAGAACATAGGTAATCTATTATTACTAATAATAAAGCATCAGCAAAAGTCAAGATGACATTGCTTCTTTCTGATCAATTCAAGGAAATATGGTAATGATGAAATTTCAATGGTGCATAATAACACTTTTATTCAAAATTTCTTTTTGAGATTGATATCTTTGGCTCATATTCAGTGTGTCCCATATTTCTGACAGCTTTCTATAGAAACTTAATACTGCTTTTAGTTAAGAATTTTAGCCATGGATATATATTAACAAGATTCTCACTGTAAATTTGATGCCAATATAATGCAAACAGTATTCAGTATGTTAGACTACTTAGAGAAATTAAGGAAGATCATAAACAAATTTACAGTTAGGTGCTATATGCTAAATCTAATGAAGATATAAATTCAGAAGCATCTCCTTCATGCCACGGTAAATATTTCAGTGAACTGATAATAGAAAACTTGTGTAATGCAGAAGTGATTTGGAAACCTTAGTAACTATATTACTTCAGTAGAGTTACTTTTAAATGAATATTAACAAATTTTTAGAAATCGCAACCTATTGTTTGAAATATTTTGTCTATTTCTGGAGTGTTAGAAAACAGCATAGTACCGTATGCAAGATTCTTTATCAGAATTAACCACTTATAATACCAATCATATCCAATGGTTACCCTTACTTCCTATAGTATCCTGCAGCTCCAACAATCCTAATAGACTTTGAATACAGTGAAGCAAGACTAAAGTTTAAAGCTGAGATCCAAATGCACACCCCCCTTTTTTTTTTTTTTTTTTTTTTTTTTTTTGGTTTCCAATTCCAACACAGGCTCTGGCAACAGACAGTCCTGGGCTTGAAGCCCAGTTCTACAAACTGTATGAGGCTAGGCAAGTTATTTCACCTCTGTAAGACTGAGTTCCTTCATCTTGTAAATAGAAATAAAATTACTTAATTCATAACATTTGTGAGGCTTTATATTATCTATAAGGTACCTGGTACAATGTGTGGCACATGGTAAGCACTTACTAAATTTATAGATATCATTATAATCAACAACACAAATATTGTAATTGCCAAGATTCTCTATTCTTAATTTTTCTAAAAAGAAAATCTGTCTCCATGCAAATAAGTTCTCAACCATCAAGCCATGAATTTTGTTTGTATCGCTCATTTTTGTTATAGGATTTCTAAAAGGGACATTCTCCATACATGAACAACTCTTTAAGTGAAATAATTGTAATGATAACAATGAGAACCCAATGACAGTTTTTACATCTGCTTTTAAAATTTTGCTTTTTGGTTTTTAACAAACTAAATTAACACATACATCAAACAGACCCTTCTAAAGTCAGGTGCCTACAGAAGTCAGTAAAATTGGTCTTCTTGTTCATCTGTGTCGCTAAATCTCTTTTTTATTTTTTATTTTTTTTATTTTTTTTATTTTATTTATTTATTTTTTTTTTTTGAGACGGAGTCTCGCTCTGTCGCCCAGGCTGGAGTGCAGTGGCGCAATCTCGGCTCACTGCAAGCTCCGCCTCCCGGGTTCACGCCATTCTCCTACCTCAGCCTCCCGAGTAGCTGGGACTACAGGCGCCCGCCCCTGCGCCTGGCTAATTTTTTCTATTTTTAGTAGAGACGGGGTTTCACCATGGTCTCGATCTCCTGACCTTATGATCCGCCCACCTCGGCCTCCCAAAGTGCTGGGATTACAGGCGTGATTAAGTTTTTAAAATATGGGGGTTTCCTATGTTGCCCAGGCTGAACTCGAATGCCTGGCATCAAGCAATCCTCCTGCTTCAACAGTAGCTGGGACTACAGGCACATACCACCACACCTAGCTTTAAGTTTTCTTCTTAATAATAGCCCCTTGAGAGCAGCAACCCTTATCTTGTATACCCCTGTGCTCCGCATGCCTAGCAACTACCAAGTTCATAGGAGGCATTCAATAAATGTTCATTGAATTAATGAATTTAAGAGTTTATTTAGTTTAAATGGCTTTACAGGCTGGGCATGGTGGCTCATGCCTGTAAGCCTAGCACTTTGGGAGGCCCAAGCGGGTGGATCACTCGAGGTCAGGTGTTTCAGACCAGCCTGGTCAACAGGGTGAAACCCCATCTCTACTAAAAATATAAAAATTAGCCAGGGGTGGTGGCAAGGGCCTGTAATCCCAGCTACTCAGGAGGCTGAGGCAGGAGAATGGCTTGCACCTGGGAGGCAGAGGTTGCAGTGAGCAGAGATTGCACCACTGCACTCCAACCTGTGAGACAGAGTGAGACTCTGTCTCAAAAAAATAAAAAATAAAATAAAAATAAAAACAAATGGCTTTACAAATGGTCTATATCCTTACATAATTACCACTTATACTGAACCAATGCACAAAAATAGATGATAGCTAAAATTTAGTGAGTGCCTACTATGTATTAGTCACTATGCTAAGCATTCCATGTGTATTATTTAATACTCACAAGAACTCTATTAAATAGATTCTATTACCATCATTATTTTATAGAGGAGTCAGACTTACCACGACATTAAATAATTGGCTCAAGGGCATACAGCTGGAGCCAAAATTTGACCTTAAGATGCCTAACTCAAGAGCCTGTTGGAGTAAGCACTTTACTATAATTGTCTCGAAAGCTTGGTTTTGGTATAGAACGCACTTCATACTTGGAATAGGAAGACCTGGATTATTGACCTCTGCCACTAATAGCTTCGTGACCTCAGACAAGCCTCTCTAAGCTTCAGTTACCTATAACTATCAAAACAAGAAGATAGTTGTGAGAAACAAATATTATAACACATGTTAAAGCACTTTCAAATTGTATATTTACACAGTATATGTAACTACATATATCGTGTACATATATTAATATGTAGGCCAGGCATGGTAGCTCATGCCTGTAATCCCAGCACTTTGGAAGGCCAAGGCAGGTAGATCACTTGAACCCAGGAGTTCAAGACCAGCCTGGACAACATGACAAAGCCCTGTGTCAACAAAATTACCAAAATTAGCCGGCCATGGTGGCACGTGCCTATAGTTATAGCTATTTGGGAGGCTGAGGTGGGAGGATCACCTGAGCCTGGGACATCAAGGCTTCAGTGAGCTGTGATTGCACACCTGCACTCTAGCCTGGCCAACAGAATGAGACCGTCTCAAAAATAAAAACAAAAAAGCATGTATATTTATCTTTAAAATATTTGAAAATAGAAGGAAAAAAGATAAGCATAAATATTATAAGGAAATAACAGTATAGAATATAATTTTGTAGGCCTAGTAGGAATAAAAATACCATTCAGGAAAGGTTCAAGAATAAACTTTTAAATATCTATGCAAGGCTTCAAAAAAATCTGACTTTCTCTACTCAACATTAATAGAAAACAACCCCATACTAATTTAATGATACCAAGTTGAACTAGAAGCAAATATAACAATGTCTTAAGTTTGTATATGTAAAAGCTATTTTAAATCCATTGCTGCAACTGCAAGATGGAGTTTTAATATCAGTGAATTAAACAAAAGAAGAGGAATGAAGAAGAGAGACATGAAAGACCAACAGATAGGGATTTTTGTCCTGCTCTTCCTTTTACTCTCTATGTGGCCTTGAGTAAATTACTTAACCTTTCTGATCATGAGTTTCTTTACGTGTAAAATGGGAAAAAAAATTAGTAATTAATGTGTTATGAAGATGCAATAACATAATTTATGGCAAGTGTATTGTAGGGCAAAGCCCAGTTTAGAGATTCCATAAATGGTAGTGTGGTTATTATCTATTAGTTTATATAGCTGAGTGAATTAAAGACACAAGTAATCATAACTTGCTCAAGGTCACTCAATTATTATAGAAGGGAAACAAGGCTAGAACTTACATCCTTTAGTTCTTACTCCAGCAATTTTTAAATTTCATAAGAAATAATGTAGCTTTGCAGTATTTCTTTACCAGAGAGGACTATAAAATACTCATTCCCACTTAAGAAATGATTGAATTTTTGTTCCTATGAGATAATATTAATTCACACAGGCTATTATTTACTGAAAGGTGTCCAAGCACATTGATTTTATATTGGAATGTTCATCTCAGAAAAAAACAAGCAGTGGAAGTAGAAATAATTGTCAAGTCAATCTCTGGTTTGCTTATTATTACAGAAATAAATTAAACTTTGCTCTAGCTTTTTGACATGTAATTCTGATACTAATAGTTTCACATCCATTTGTCTTTCCTCTACCTGCTAACAGGAAGCAGTCTTTAACGGTGTGTCAGAAATCTACCAGTAACTGCCTAATGTTTCCCTTAAACAGAAAGCTACTGTCTACAATCACATCAGCAACTGTCAAGTTTACTGCAATGAAGGGAAGAGCACCAAAATGGCTCTGCTATGAAAATCAGATGCCCCACCTGGAATCCCACTCCTGAATTGATCAGGAGCACAGTTATCAGTCCCTATTTTACAGAAATCCAAGACTGAACTTCAATCTTGCTAAACCATCAACTAAGGCATGCAATGTTTCCCTCATTCCCCTAACAGGTAAGGAGAAAAACGATGTTTCTTTTGTTAGACACAGATTTTTTTATATTATTGTCAAAATCTAGAGCTATACTGGGATGGTTGGTTCTAATATATAATCTTTCATCTTTTTATCAGAGAGGGCTGGGCTGTTTCTTCATTTGTGCTGGAAATCTATGATCAAGGCAATGGAAATACAAATATTAAAGTAGATAATGTTTCTGTCCTCAAGAAGCTCTCAGGCTAATGGAAGAGACACATATGCAATGATTTTTACAACATAGTGTGCAGAAAACATGGGCACATAGATGGAAAATGAATAGAAAATGACCAGGTGATGAGAATAGAATCCTTAAATACATACAGAAGGAACTATACGAGCAAATACAACTGAAAAATGAAATAGCCTGGCATAGTCAGGAAATAAGGGAGTTATGGCAAAACCTAGTGGAAGGAGGAACAACTGAGGGTAGAAAGACACAGAGAGCCCAACTCTTGAAGGATCCTGTATGTTATTTTGAAAAGCTTGGACTTTAATTTGAAGACTAATCAGAAGCTGGTAAGAGACATGGTCAAATATATATACAAAAGTTTTCACCTCAGCTGATTTAGATGGCAAAAAAATTTCAAATGCCAATGTGTGGGCTCATCCACATGACCAGTGTCCCACAACCCAAAAACGTAAAACATATTATTGTATTTCTATATTAACATTCACTGGATAGGAACCAGCTTTTTTTGTTCATTTGACCAGTTTAACAACAGTATTCTGTGAACTATAAATGGCATCTTGCAGAATCTAACGTGTATCAGAAATTGTAATGATAGAAAGGGAAAGAAGGGAAGAATAGAGAAAACAGTGATTGACCAGTTATTTACCATGTATCAGATACTTTGTGTTAGGAGCTCTGAATATGTTTAATCTTCCCAATAAGGCAAATCGTATCATATCAACTTTACAGATATGTAAACAGAGTTTCAAAAAAATTAAGTTTCCAGTGTATACATAGATATTGCTCAGATCTATACCTAGAGCTGTCAGTCTTCAAAGTGTCTAATCTTTTCACCATACCACTCTATCTCCTTGAAAAAAGGGAGGAAATGAAGAGCACAAGATAAAGAAAAAGTTGGATAGGCACTCTTAAATACATGAAAACATAGGTACCTGTGCTGCTAGCAAGTATTAGCATTTAAATGCTACTACAAAGAGATTTCAGAATATGACATCCTGAAGTGGTCAATGAATCCTATCAACACAAGCATAAATTTGAAAAAAAAATTTAAAAATCACAACAATCTCAGGCCTCTGGAAATTAAGCAAAGGCAAACAACAGATGAGAAGCACTTATTCTTTAAAAATCATCAGAGCGTTTGGTATGAACAGAAGTTTGAGATTTTCTTGCTTGAAGCTACTCCCATCCCACTCCCCAGCTCCACAGTTGAGAACAATAGCTTTGCCAATGTGGTGATAACCAAAAAACAAAACAAAACGAAACAAAAAACAGCAACTTTGCTACCAGAGGCAGACTTGATTTGGGACACAAAGACAACAGCCCATGATTCTGTGAGTTAAAAGTGTTAAACTTTGCAGAAAAAAAATAGGCAAAGCCTACAGCTTTGCTGATCTGAAGTCGCAGTTGCAATTGAGGCTATGACAGAACAGAAATTTAAAGGGATCTCAGAAATGACAAGTCATAGGAGGGCTGAAACACACTTGCACATATCCCTGGCTATAGGAATAGGTTATGAGACCTGAGAGAAACTACAGCAAAAAGTAAAAGCCAAGACAGACTTGAGTAATAGCTACAATTCTGAATAGGCTCTCCAAATTGCACACTGGTCCATTGTCAAGAGGGTAGAAGCCTTATGGGCCTGAGGTATTTGAGAACAAGTGCTACATAAAGCACTGGCCAAACACTAAACAATGCAAACACCGAAGAAGTGACTTATAGGGAGCCAGACTAAAAAATAAAAATAAAATGTGATGCAGCCAAAACAGTTGTCAAGGTGAAATTTATACCTTTAAATGCTTTATTAGAAACAAATAAATCTATCATCAATAATCAACACTTCTACTTCAAGAAGCTAAAGCAATTTACAGATTCAATGCTATTTCTATCAAACTACCAATGAATTCTTCACAGAACTAGAAAAACATATTTTAAATTCTATATGGAACCAAAAAAGAGTTCAAATAGCCAAAGCAATTATAAGCAGAAGAACAAAGCTGGGGAAATCATGTTATCTGAATTTAAACTATACTACAAGGCTACAGTAGCCAAAACAGCATGGTACTGGTACAAAAAGCAGACACATAGGCCTATGGAACAGAATAGAGAGCCCAGAAATAAAGCCTCACATGTACGGCCATCTGATCTTTGACAAAGCTATCCAAAAAAATCAATGGGGAAAAGACTTCCTATTCAATAAATGGTGCTAGGATAACTTGCAAGCCATATGCAGAAGGTTGAAGCTGGACCCCTTCCTTACACTATATACAAAAATCAACTTGAGATGCGTTAAAGACTTAAATGTAAAACCCCAAAGTATAAAAACCCTGGAAGACAACCTAGGCAGTATCATCCTGGACATGGGAACGGGCAAAGATTTCACGACAAAGACATCAAAAGCGATAAGAACAAAAGCAAAAATTGACAAATGAGAACTAATTAAACATAAGAGCTTCTGTACAGCAAAAGAAGCTATCAAGAGAATAAACAGACAACCTACAGAATGAGAGTAAATATTTGCAAACTATGCATCTGACAAAGGTCTAAAATCCAGCATCTATAAAGAACTTAAACAAATTTACAAGAGAAAATCAAACAACCCCATTAAAAAATGGGCAAGGACATGAACAGACGCTTCTCAAAAGAAGACATACATGCAGCCAACAAACATATGAAAAAAATCTCAAAATCACTGATTAGAGAAATGCAAATCAAAACCACAATGAGACACCATCTCATACCAGTCAAAATGGCTATTATTTAAAAGTCAAAAAATAACAGACATTGGTGAGGGTGCAGAGAAAAGGGAACCCTTATACACTATTGATGGGAATGTAAAGTAGTTTAACTATGGTAGAAAGCAGTATGGCAATTCCTCAAAGAGCTAACAGCAGAACTACCATTTGACCCAGAAATCACATTACTGGGTACACACCCAGAGGAATACAAAGCATTCTACCACAAAGACATACGCATGTGAATGTTCACTGTAGCACTGTTCACAATAGCACAGAGATGGAATCAACCTAAATGCCCATCAATGACAGACTGGATAATAAAATGTGGTACATATACACCATGGAATATTATGCAACCACAAAAAAGAATGAGATCATGTCTTCTGCAAGAACATGGATGGAGCTGGAGGCTATCATCCTTAGCAAACTAACACAGGAACAGAAAACTAAATACTTCATGTTCTCACTTATAAGTGAGAGCTAAATGATAAGAACATATAAACATAAAGAAGGAAACAGGAAACAACAAGACACTGGGGTCTACTTGAGGGGGTAGGGTGGGAGGAGGAAGAGGAGCAGAAATAATAACTCTTGGGTAATAAGCTTAATACCTGGGTAATGTAATACTATGTATGACAAACCCATGTGACCCATGTCTATGTAACAAACCTTCACGTATACCTCCAAACCTAAAATAAAAATTAAAGAAAAGAATAACAAATCAAACCCAAAGTAATTACAAGGAATGAAATAATAAAAATCAGAGTGGAAATCAATAATATACAAAACAAAAAAATAAAAAACTGATGAAACCAAAACGTAGCTCTTTGAAAAGACAGAGAAGCCAGGTGCGGTGGCTCACACCTGTAATCCCAGCACTTTGGGAGGCTGAGGTAGGTGGATTGCCTGAGTCAGGAGTTCAAGACCAGCCCGGCCAACATAGTGAAACTCTGTCTCCACTAAAAATACCAAAAAGTAGCTGGGCGTGGTGGCAGGTGCCTGTAATCCCAGCTACTAGGGAGGCTGGGGCAGGAAAATCACTTGAACTCAGGAGGTGGAGGTTGCAGTGAGCCAAGATCATGCCATTGCACTCCAGCCTGGGCAACAAGAGCAAAACTCCGTCTCAGAAAAAAAAAGAAAAGAAAAGATAGGAAAAAGACATACACTTCGAAAATCAGTAACGAAAGTTAGGACTCTACAGAATTTGAAAAGAAAGTAAGTTGACCCCACACTCCAGTTCATGTTATTAGTTTCACATCTATAGGATTTTGATGGTCTCTACCTCTGAAAGAGTTGCAGTAAGTCATTACTTAAGTATTACTGTAATTTCTATTTCTCTTTCACATTTAAAAGGACTTTTTTCAAAAATCAACAAACTTCTTATTCTTTCCAAATCTTAATTATTGTAAACAGTGCTTGCTGCACAAACGTGGGAGTGCAGATACCCCTTCCATATACTGATTTCCTTTCTTTTCATTATATACCCAGCAGTGGAATTGCTGGATCATAAATTAGCTCAATTTTTGATAGCACAATAGGGTGACTATAGTCAATAATAACTTAATTGTATATTTTTAAATAACTTAAAAGGTATAATTGTATTGTTTGTAACTCAAAGGACAAATGCATGACAGTAAGGATACCCCATTCTTCATGATGTGCTTATTTCACATTGCATACCTATATCAAAACATCTCATGTGCTGCATAAATATATAAACCTACTATGTACCTATACACTTTTTTAAATATTAAAAGAAGAAAATTCCCCAAGTGAAATTTTCATTGGAAAAAAATCAACAAACTTCAATGTTTATTCAGTGAATATTTACAGAGCACTTAGTATGTCCAGGTATTCTGTCGACTGCTGCAGACATTGTAATGAATAAAATAGCCTCCACCTGTAAAATAAAGCTCACAGCTCAGTGGGAAAGACATAAGTATAAACACATAATGACAATCTAGTGTGCTGAGTTGTGAAATGCTATGGGGATGCTGGAGAAGAAGTGCCTAATTCTTCCTAAATGAAAGAGGAAAGCACATAGAGGGCTGGGGACAGAGGGTTGGAGGTTATATCTTGAAGCTGGTGTTTGAATGATGACTAACTGAAGATCGCCTGAATGACCATCTGATGACAAAAGAATGGAAAAGAATTTCAGAAAAAGAATGCAGAAAAGAATCATGAGTGTGTGTACCCAAGACTATTTCCATCAATAGTCATAGAATTCAACAGGTCAGAAAAAAAGGCAAGCTCACTAGTGATCTATAAGCACCCACAAAATGGGAAACAGCTTTTTCTTTTTTAGAACTCTATTTGAAATCTTAGAACACCACCAGCCTTGGAAGGTCCTGAGATGCCTTCTCATCCAACTCTTTTGCTTTTAGGTGGGTAAAATGAGGCCAGAAACATTAGGAACATTCAATTAACTTGCATTTATTAGCCATATCACATGTTGAAAAACTACTACTTTAAAGGGCCCAGCATGTATTCTTCATGACACCTCCTCTACCAGAGTGAGTCAAATACAAAATCAGAACTTCATCTTCACTTTCCCAATTGCCCAGCCCATGCTTGCTATTTCTACTCTACACAAAACCTGGCCCAGAGGAGAATAAAAAATATATAAATATATAACATTTATATATAAATTTATATATTTTTATTAAAGAGAATAAAATAATATATATAAGAATAAAATATATATATACACACACACACACACGTTTAACCACACTTAGTTGCACATTTCGTCAGGCTAATGAGACAGAAGAAAAAAATGAATTACCTGGTAACAACCTAATTATCTACCTAGATCTGCAAACTAGTGTTTTCCAAAAAAAGAACGAAATCACCATTAAATGGTAGAATTACAGTCTTTGAGAGATAGTGAGGTATCACTGTAAGATTTGATTAATCACAACTTGATACAATGAAAATATGTCAAGTAGTAACCAAACACAATGAATGTCAAATGACAAAATAGTGTTCGCACATGCAGTTAATATCATGATTTCCCCCACTCAATACTGATTTTGTTTATGACATTTATAATGAGCTTTTGACATTTGAGTGATAGCTACACCGAGATAAGAAATTAGAATGCCTGGGAATTAGCTTTTCTTAAGCAATAGGTATTGTCTAAACTGGAATTAAAAAGTATTGACAACCAAAATTCTTTTAAAAGTCTTGAAGATTCTAAGTTTCAGGCCTGAGATGTGGAGGATGGAAGCCCTTTGGATCATCTAATCTAGTGATTGTCATTCTGTTTTCCAACAAAGGGATAAGACGCTGTCATGCAGACCATCCCTAGAAGGGTGTGGGCTGGAACCTAGGCAAAATAATTGGACTTAAATAAAAGGCCACATTGTTGGAATCTTTCATGGGCCCCTTGCCATAATCATTAAAGAGATTTTGATATTGAATGTTAATAATTTCATAACAGAAACAAAAAAAACACAAAAAAGTTAATAATTTCATAACAGAAACAAAATAATTTCATAACAGAATATAACAAATACTGTATATTCTCATTTATAACTGGGGGCTAAACAACAGATACACATGAACATACAGAGGGAAATAATACACACAGGGTACTCCAAAAGTGAGGAGGGTGGGAGGGAGGTAAGCCTGGAAAAATTACCTATTGTGTGTAGTGTTACCATTTAGGTAACCCAAACGCCAGCATTTCACAATACACTCATGTAACAAATCTACACATGTACCTCCTGAATCCATAAAAATAAAAAATAAAAATAAAATCATGCTAATGATTCGGAAAACAGTAATAAGTCAGCCCCATGAATCTATACCTTATTCCAAACAAACAGCTCAGAAAAGCCACCTTAGTTGCCTTGTCCAAGGGATGGGTTTGTCAGTAGGTTAACTGTAGTAATTATTCTTAATATTGTATCTGTATCTACTGAGGGAGAGAGTGTATCAAACTCTCCACAGGGAGAAAGAGCATATATGATTTAAAGCCTCCTCCAGGGGGGATCCACTTTCCAGATAAGAATCACTAATTTTGTGAATCACTTAATTTTACAGATCTGAGATATGGAGGAAGGCAGTGATTTGCACAAAGTTCTACTGCAAATTAGTGACAGAGGTAGTTAAGCACCCGTTTCTTGACTGCAAGTTATGCGAGAGTAGTGCCAATAAAAATAAACCCCTCACAATTATAGCTTTGGCAGGTTTACAGAGCATTTCTATGTCCATGATTTCAACTGATGTACATAATAATCCTAAGGGGTAAGGATGCTAAGGATTATTATTCTTGTTTTGTAGATGAGAAAACAAACACCCAGAGAGGTAAAATGGTTTATCTGAGGTCACATCAGCGATTTGGTAAAAGTAAACCTAAATTCCAATATTTCTGACCCTGTATCCATTGTTGTTAGCAAACCACTCCATTAATTCATCTGAAAATCAATGTTTCCATTAAGATAGTATTATTTTCATCCTCAAGACACTAAGTCTCACTCTAGGACTCAATCTGTATTCATCACCTTTTATAGGATGATCCAGGCATTGCAGCACAAGGTAATTTCATGAAGGCATATATGGTCTAAAATTTGCCCAGGTCTTCAATTTAGTCTGCAACAAAATCTAAATACCACTCAAGTATTGATCTGGGGTAACATCATTTGGCATTGAAAAGGCTTCCAAAGGCAAGATAATTTTATTCTTTCTCTACTTAGGTTGTCATACACTTTGCTCATATTCTTTCTAAAAATGAAAACATACAGCCAGTCTGCGTGTTATCCTGTTGCTTATTCTTAGTAAACTGTTATTTTAACTGACTACCATTAAGAATCCACAAACATTTTGAAAACATTTATCAAATAAATAAATTATTATGTGTTATGTACATACAATATGTCAAAGATAGAGATTGGTATTCATATGTCCTATTACCTTTATGATATGTTCACATCAATCCTATATACATGTATTATTAGTCACATTTTGTACATAGAGAGGCTATATATATGTAATAAAGCTAAATTTTAAGTCAGGCCTGGCTAACTATAGATAGTGCCTATGATCTTTCCATTATGTAACATTGCTTCTTAATAATCACAGGAAAAGATGTATAAGCCAAGAGATTAAGGGAATCATTTAAGAATGCCTAGTATATTGAGTGATATGCCATGGTTTTTACTGCTGTGTCTTTTACTGTTCCATCTGCCAGGAATACTCTTTTTTTTTTTCTTTGTTTAAAGAATATTTATTATTTACCCTTTTAGACCAAGCTCAATAGTAACAGTTTAGGAAACATGACCTGACACCTCCCAAAAGAGGCTATTGCTCTCTTCTCCGACATACTCACACTGTATTCTACTTAATTAGTGTCTCTCTCTCTCTCTCTCTGTCTCTCTTGCACGCGCACGCGCGTGACTAACCTGAATGCCTTAAGGAGAACAACTACATCTTTATTCTTATATCTTTATAAACTCTGTAACCCCAATGCCTCGTCCAACCTCTAACCTATGCAGGAAAAATTTTTGGAAAATTTATTATGAATAGGTGTTGAATTTTGCCAATACTTTTTCTGTATCAACTGATATGATCATGTGATTTTTTTCATCTTTAGCATATTTATATGATGGATTACAATCCTTGATTTGTGAATATTGAACCAGCTTTGTACCACTGGAATAAACCTCACTTAGTCTTGGTATATAATTCTATTTATATATTGATAAATTCTCTTTGCAAATATTTTGTTCATAAATTTTGTATTCATATTGGTCTGTAGTTTCACATTTTTAATTTGCACTCTCTTTGTTCTCATTTTGGTACTGGAGCAATACTGAGCTCATAAAATAAGGTGAAAAGTGTTTTTGTTCTTCTCTATTTTCTGGAAGAGACAGTGCCATGAACTGAATTTTGATCCCCAAAATTAATATTTTGAAGACCTCTCAATGTGATGACATTTGGAGATGGGGCCTTAGAGAAGTGATTAGCTTTAGATGAGGTCATAAAGGTGGGGTCCTCATGTTGGGATCAGTACCCCTATAAGAAGAGACACCAGAGAGCTTGCTTGCTTTCTCCACAGTATGAACACACAGCAAGAAGGTAACCAGGAAGAGACTCCTTATCAGAACGTAACCATGCTGGCACCCTGATCTCAGACTTCCATTCTCCAGAAGTTTAAGAAAATAAATTTCCGTTGCTTAAGCAACACAGTCTATGATATTTTGTTATGGCACCTAAAGTTGACTAGGATAAACAGTGTAGAGCTGGTGCTAATTCTTCTTTATATATTTGGTAGAATCCTACAGTGAAGCCATTAAGACTTGGACACATTCTTTTTGAAAACGTTTTTATTTTTCTAAACTACAAATACAATGTCCTTAATAGTTATAGAGCTATTCACATTATATATTTTATGTTTAGTAACTTCTAGTGTTTGTACTTCTCAAGGAATTGTCTCATTTCATCTAATTTGACAAATTTATGTGTGTAGGGCTATTCATATTACTCCTTTGTTATTTTATTGATATCTTCAGAATCTATGGTGATATCTCCTATTTCATTCCTAATATTAATAATTTGTGTCTTCTCTTTTTGTGTTTTCATCAGCCGTACTGGAGGTTTTTCTTTTATCATTTCTTTTGATCTTTTCAAAGAACCTGCTTTTGCTAGATTGATTTTCTCTACTGTTTTTCATTTTCAATCTCAATGATTACTCCGATTATTATTTCTTGCCTTCAGTTTGCATTGGGTTCATTTTTATCTTCTTCATACGATTTCTTTGAGGGAAGGAGCTTAGATGGCTGATTTTAGACTTTCTTCTTTTCTTTTTTTTTTTTCAGTGAGTTACGGCTATTTATTTATTTATTTATTCTTTTTTTTTTAATTTTTTTAAATTATTATTATACTTTAAGTTCTAGGGTACATGTGCATAACGTGCAGGTTTGTTACA